>NC_134484.1:315470180-315770180 GCF_040206685.1 Ascaphus truei
CATGAACCATGGCTGGGAAGGCAAACGCAACGGGGCTTGTCTGAGGTGAGGAGCGGCGCATTCCAGATATCTGCCAGGTACATACTGGGTATTTGCTCGAATAAAGTGTGTCGCAGCAGTAGATGCCTGAGGGACTTCTCTTTCGGCAAACAATTAATACGGCAAGAGAAAATCCCAGTTTTTACCATCTCGGTCTATGGCCTTCCGCAACATATGTTTAAGAGTCTTGTTAAACCGCTCCACTAGACCGTCGGTTTGCGGGTGATAGACCGAGGTGTGTAAATGTTTGATATTCAACAACCTGCATAGCGCTTTCGTAACCCGGGACATAAAAAGGGTTCCTTGGTCTGTTAATATTTCCTTGGGGATCCCGACCCGAGTAAACAACAACATTAATTCTTTGGCTATGCCTTTAGCGGATGTATTCCGGAGGGGAACCGCTTCCGGATATCTTGTGGCATAGTCTACAATGACTAGAATGTGTTGATGGCCCCATGCTGACTTTGGTAATGGGCCTACCAGATCCATTCCGATACGTTCAAAAGGAACTTCAATAATAGGCAAGGGTACTAACGGACTACAGAACGATTTTACTGGTGAGGTCATTTGACACTCTGGACATGTCTCACAATAACGTTCTACGTCTTTGTGTAGACCCGGCCAGTAAAATCGTGCCTTTATTCTATCAGTGGTTTTCTTTACCCCTAGGTATCCTCCCAGGACATGGCTATGGGCCAGGTCCATTACCTGACTTCTAAAGGGCTTTGGCACCAGTAACTGCTCTAACCTGTCAGGGTCATCTCTTTCTGCCCTATACACCAAGTCATTGTTGTAGATAAAGTAGGGTGGTGATGGCGTAACCTCAGGATTAACTGGTACCCCATTTATGCTCACTACTGTGGCTTTGGTGTTTACTAGCGTCAAATCGTCTAGTTGGGCAGATGCAAACTTTACGGGAGCAACCTGTAAATCCTGAAAATCTAGTTCTGGAGTGTCCTCAACCTCAGGTTCTTCACCTGCCATAACCTCTAACACAGAACCAAGGTCTACTGACGGGAACCTCAGACCTCAAGGGCACATCCTGAACACAATCAGACTTCCTTTCCCACAGTTCCCAAAACCATGGGAAATCCTGACCCACTAGTACCTCATACATCAGATTCGGCACTACTTGACCTGATGATGTACTGGGCCGATGGGGTTTTCTATGTACACTCGTGCAGCCGGGTAAGTGCGATTATCCCCATGGATACAGGTTACTTGTAAGGAGACCCCTGGTAGAAACCCAGACTGGACAAGATGTGCAGTGACCAACGTAACTGTACTACCAGTGTCGAGCATTGCACTTACAGGTATCCCATCTATTTTTACTTCACACATCCTATTCCTCTCTAAATGACCTTTCTCTATCACAGTCTGTTTAACAGCAGGAACCCCGCCCGAAAAATACCCCACAGAAATGTCACATTGCATTCGGTCAAGGTTCATAGGGCAAACTGCCGCCACATGTCCAAGTTCATGACTTTGTAGCACTCAGTGTACTTCCCAAAACTGGGTCGGGGTTTTTTCTCCAGTCCATTGGAAGGAGTGGGGCTAGAGTCCCTTCTATGGGCCGTGGGATTTCCATCTCCTTTATGGGAGTCAATGAGTCCCTGTGGGCCACTAGACCGAGGAACAGTCTTACCGGTCCTCCTGATGTGCGGGGACCTGCGACCAGGAAACTCGTCAGGACTTGTATTCCGGGCCATCTCCTCAGCAGCAAAGTGGCGTTCCACTAAAGCGACCAACTGCTCTGCGCTTTGGGGGTCATTCTGGCTGACCCACTTCTGGATGGTGCGAGGAAGACCCCGCAGGAACCGGTCTATGATGACCCTTTCGACGACTGCGGCGGCTGTACATTCGTCAGGCTGGAGCCATTTCTGCGCCGAGTGGATGAGGTCGTAGATTTTGGAGCGGGGAGCCTTTTCTGCATCGTAACGCCAGGAGTGGAACCACTGGGCCCGAACTGCGACAGTGACACCTAGCCGTGCCATAATCTCAGCCTTCAAGGTTTCATAGTTTTCCGCCTGCTCTGGCTCCAAGTCATAATAGGCCTTTTGCGAGTCCCCCACCAGGAAAGGAGCAATTATTCCAGCCCACTGCTCAACTGGCCACCCTTCGCGTTCTGCGGTGCGCTCGAAAATAGACAGGTACGCCTCAACGTCATCGTCCATCGTCATCTTCTGAATAAGGTGCGATTTTACCTGGTGAGCGACCTGTGGGGCCACGCTAGCCTGGGCGGTAATTTTCTCCCTCAAGACTCGGAGCTCCTGGTGTAGGCGAAGTTGCGCCACGTGTTGTTCATCTTTTAGCGTCTGATGTAGGGACAGCGCCATCTGCTGTACTAACGCTGCAGTACTTTCCGTTTGTAACTTTGTAATCTGTTGTAAGCTCTCATTATGGGATGTTGGCATCTCTTGCAAACCCCGCAACAGAATAGCAGCATTTTCTGTTTGCTTGTACTGGAGCGAGGACAGAAAAGCTTCCATTTTCCACTTTCACTGCCTTGTGGACTGCCCGCATTAAACTCCACCAATTGTGATGTCCACACCACGTTGCAGTCTCTTTCATCCAGATCAAAGGCAGGGAAACATAGTATTGATGCACAGGAGGGTTTATTTGCCAGGTACAAAGCAGGAACAGGGTTAACTTGTAAGAAAATAGAAATAAAAAACCTAACTCTTTTCAGAGTTCTGACTAATACAGCTTAGTCCCTAACTAACAGTGGGGGAAACCTAAGGTCTTTCCCCACTTTAGACACTGTACCTGCAGCTTCCCTTTGCAGTATCTCAGAGGGCTGTCTGTGTGTGTGCCTTCAGACCAGCACAGCAGCAGCACAGGAAGCTGTCTATGCTGCCTTTTAACCTTGAAGCTCATTAATTAGGGCTCAGGTGAGAGTGAAGGGAACACACCCTGGAAGGTGCTGGGTCCTATGTACCTCCCCTCAAACACATTTTCCTTCAATATATCACAATATATATATCTATATATCTATATATATAGATATATAGATATATATCTATATATCTATATATCTATATATATATAGAGATATATATATATATATATACAGCAAGAAGAAAAAGGAACCCTTTTACCGTAATGAAATTAACCGTAATATACCGTAATGAAATTAACATTCTATTTGTTGACACAAAGAACATTAAAAAACAGTACACAATACTTAAAATATGGCAAGGACCTTTGACACGGGCTCTACACAAAAGAAACACTAATGTATATAATTAGGTAGCATAGTTACGTGTACTCCGATAGGAGAATCATCCAGGGTTCCTGCCTAGCACTCCTACGCGTTTCGTCCAGAGACTTAAACTTGGAGTGGTGAGGAGGCTAGGGCAGGGGGCTGTTTAAAAAGGGAGAAATTTCACGCTACGAGGAGGGGGAACAGCTGTAAACAATCTGAACTATAGGAGAGGGATGGACACTAACGCGTATCAGCGTAAGGCGCATAATAATAAGGTTTACTTCCTGATTCGCGCTATGCAACGTAATGCGCATGCGCAGTAAATTTACACTTGCGAAGTGTACTAATCCTCTGTAGATGCAACCAGAGTTCTTTTAGGAGCCATAAGAGGAACTATGCACAACCAATATCAGGGTAGACAGCCTGGAGGTATACAGTGCAGTTCATTAGTCTGATATGCGGAATTAAACACAGAGAAAAATCATATTATATACTGTTAAAAAACGTGAAACATACATGTGTCACATTCTTTTACACAAAAGTAAAGGGTGATTCCCCATCCTCCAATTAAAGACACTTCAAAACTGGGAGCCTCTGTCAGAGACTACCGTATGGCTATAGGAACCCCATGCAGGAGAAAAATCGCTTTAAGAAAGATGTCCGCAAGTACAGCACAGTGGGTAGATTGTTGAGCAAGATAAAGTAATGTATGCTATCCTGACCCGGTGACTAGCAAACATCGAAGCCTGAAGCTCGAATTGAGTGTGGCATTGATCTAGAAATCCTCTGCAGGTAGTATAACAGGGACATCACTGTTGGAGAGAAACTGCTTCTAAATCCAGCAGTGTGCTGGTTAATTGCACACAGGCAATCAACCAGACTCTACCTGGCTGATAAGGACTTTTAGAAAAAGCCTTGTCTGGGAAACAGGAAGGAGAAAACGGTCTCCATTGCATACCTCTGCACACATCTTACATATGGTGTTTGAAGTGGGATGAGAGGTGGTCCTTGAAGTTCAAAGGGGCCCTGGGGACTGCCTGTGAAAATCTTTTTGTTTTTGCTTGCATACTGTCAGTTCCTGCAACAGTCTGAGCAACAAAACACGTGCAGAAGTGACCAGAATTAAAGGGCTACACATCCAGGCAGGAAAACTACACAGCACTGGTGTCACGGTAGCTTACAGGGTTATAATATACACCAAAATAACTGGGTTGAATTGAATACGACTGTGATATAATAAAGAGATTTTAATACCTTAAAAGACAGGTGAAAAAAAAAGAAAAAAAATATACCCCTGACGAAGAAGGCGGAAGCTTTCGAAACGCATAGGGTGGTCCTTGATACTCGGCTGCTGTTTGAGAACTCACTCGCTGTTTTATGCCTTACACCTTCTGCAGGAAGCGTTCTGAAGCTGGCCCTTGTGCATCACTGCATGGTCGTGAAACAGCATCTTGAACGTTTTCTCAGCTACACCGGGAGGTCTAGCAACTACCCAGGAGGTCTCCAGCATAACAGATGAGGGGATACTCTCCAATATATCAACTGCGCCTTACCACTTTCCATCTGGTAAGTGGGTATTCCACCAACAGCAGCTGTGGTCTCTCTGGGACATTTCACTTATGGATATTTTATATATATTGTAAATTTGTGTTTTAATAAATGTCATTCATTTGTGCTATTCACCTGTCAGCTTCCATTAGTATTGTCAATCTTGATAGTTCATTGTATTGTGTAGTGTTTGTTTATTATAGTTAGTTTTTCTGTTACATTATCACGCTATGTTTTGTGTTTTTTTTTTTTTTTTCATTTATTTTATCTCACTATATAAGGAGCACCTCCAGGATCTTGGCTGATTTCTTCAGGCCGGCTTGTATACCAATTTATTTATTTATACATTTTTTTATTTTTCTTATCACTGTTTATATTGCAGTTATTATTGCTTTATATTACATTTAGCTTCTTAAGGCTGGATATTCCCAATTTCTCCCAGGCTCACATGCAGCAGGATATTATGCGGATATAGAGAAATAAACACACATAGTGTAATACTATATATATAGGTATAAATTCTATAGCCATAGAGTGCATCAACTCACATTGTGTGTATAGGTAATACGCCTTTAGGTTGTTAAAGTAACCAACTTTGGATGTCGTCTGGAATCACAGGGAAAATCCCAAGCAAAAAAGAGGAAAATGATGCAGGAAAAGGTAGAACAAACTTTAAATAAAAAAAAACCATCTTTATCTATACCGAATATATACAGAATTACACTATTGTGTTTTCTCTTTTATTTTTATTTCATCTGGATGTGAGTGCACATTGGATCCTCCTACTCTACGCCAATCCTTGTGGTTGAAGAACCCACTTATCACCCTCTGCTGCACCCACCAGTTTCTGCCTACATCTTTAAATTGGGACTATAAGTATCCTATTTAAATTCACAGTATTTTTTGCGGTCGTTTTCTTGTTTCTTAGGGCGCCAGAAATATATATTTTCCATTAAAAGACAGGTGGACAAACAATATTGGACAAATAACAGACGGAATATATACACTTACTTAGGGAATGGACAATGAAATAACCAGGATTCGGGTTAGCAGTTCATCAGGCATCAGGTATCATTCAGGTAGAATAAAGAAGACAATGGGCATAGAGCTTGCAATCGTTTTTATGCGATTTGGGCTCTATCCCTAACATTGGGGTTCAGGCATTGGAGAACAATTACCTGAGTCCAATTACCTTTTGCCAGCTAACGTGGGAAGCAATCTGGTACTTGCCCCCAGGTAGCTAGCACATGCGCAGAATCCTCTGGTCAGAGTCCCATTTCCTATACCCCACACTAAAAGGTTGGTGTCTGTAAGTCTGCCATTTGGGATTCTGGCCCGGGAAACTCTGACCAGAGGTGTGAAGCACAACACTTAACACAAGTACCCACGTCCTGCTCTTCCCCGCCCTAGAATACTTAATCAGGGTGGAGGAGCCTTTGATCAGTGGGCTTACTGTCGCCCCCTGGCCATTAGCATACCTCATGGGCCAGTAGTTTTCGCGGGCTTTACTGTAGGCATAAAATATAGTGAATCTACAATATTTTATATAGATCAAAATATTCTGTTCAGTTGGGCCAAGCAGGCTAAAACTTGCCAGGCCCTCATGCCGGAGGGGACTCTCCATGGTGGCCAAGTTTCAGCTCGCTGCGACCCACCGAACCAGAGATACAATTTTGGATTTTAAAACATGTTTCGCAAATTGCATTTCTCTGCCATTGGAGTCAATGGCAGAACCACAATTTAAACATTTAACCATACTCCGTTCGGTTGATCAGAGAGGGCTGCATGCTGCCGCAGCTGTGACTGCATGGTGGCCAAATCCCAGCCCTCTAGTACTTACCGAACCGGAGATAATGGTTTCAGGTTTTTACACTTTCGCACTTAGCATTTTAAAACCTACCGGCTTTTCTCCGCCGTTGTGGTCAATGGTGGCGACACTCGTGGCGGTCGCGACCCTTTCCTGTGGCCGTTGCCCGACGGACCCGGTTCTGTTCGAGTAAGGGGGTTCCCATGAGCTAGGGGCAAAAAGAATTGGATCGGTAGCTGTCCTAGAACCACAGTTATAATTTTAATATGTTTGAACTTGGCCGTGACCAATTTCCCACGGCAATTTACGATCAAAGCTCTTTCTTTGAGGATGTAACTATTTTCGGATACTGCGGTTTGGCAGGCATCCAACTCCGTTCTTAGAGTGCGGACTCGATGTATTCCCATTGAAATGCATTATGCCATTCATTTCAATAGGGAAGCTCCGCTCATCCTCTCGGGCGCCATCTGCTGGTCTTCCTCGATATCGGGCCCAAAACCTTGAAATCTCCATAGACTTCTATGGAGCTCCAATGGCGACCTATGGGACAGGGCTGCAAATGGGGGTTACAAAGGCGGGAAGGGGAACAAAGGGCCATAAACATACCAACACAGTTAAACCTTTCCCTCCCAGCCTCATTCCAGTGAATATGTTTGGTGTACATACTGTAAGGGTAAAAACACGTGTAATCAAGGAAAATACATTGCAACAAAAGGGGAATACACTTTGTACTGAGGCAGGGTAATATAAATACATTTTAACCATTATCACAGTTAACCCCTCGCCTCCCACACGACGGTAGGGGTGGCCAGCTGGGGTGTAACCCCTTTATTACCGGGCCAGCCACCTCCTCTTGTGACAACTGGAGAATGCCACACTGCCACAGTTTGACTGGAAAGACTGCGATAGATGGTGACCCACAAAAGGGGCTGATGCTGTGACCAGAGTCTGCCCCACCACTTGTGAAGAAAAAAAACCTGGAGTGCAGACTGGAATGCAGGGACCAGAACGGCACCCCCGCGCCACTCTGCGTCCTCAGAGCAGGAGGCCCCGCATTCTCCAACCTCCAGGGCATGGGCATGCAGCTAGCCAGCCGCTGGATCGCTCCTCCTGGCCCTCAACACGGTGCGCTACGCGGGAGACCGAGACAAGGGTGGGACTGAATCAAAATTGCTGCAGCTCCTCCTGTGCCTTCCTTGGGCTGTGCAGCCCGCCCGCTCTCTTACCCCGGGGACCACACCGGCAGCCAGCCGCTTGACAGTTACCCCCGAAACCCCAGGTCGCTCTCTCTGATGCCTGGTGCTCCGCGCAGGAGACCAAGCGGGAAGCAGATGAACGCGGATTAGAGTAGAGAAAATGGCCACCTCTCTATCAATGCTTCCGCTGCTCCACAGACCCAGCAGACATCATACCTTCAGGGAGCACTTAGGTAGCCTGTATGGACAGCGGGAGAGTGCTCCTCAGGCAGGGATGTCAGCACCACAATAGGTAAGGAAGGGGAAAAGACCCACATGTGTTTCAGTCACTTTTTGATTTTGTATACATTTGATCCTGCCTCACACTGAATTGCAGATGATGTAAAAATTAGTAAAGCCTGCTATGGCTGTTTTAGTTGGAGCAGAGATATGCTGCAGGGGAGGCTATACTTTGCAGGTTTCTCTCCTGTTATTGTTTTGTGTTTTTGTCCTCACTTCTGTGGTTGTCCCTACGGGAAACTCTGGCCGGGAAGGGGAGAGGTGGCCCCAAATCCTGTCTGGGCCTTTGTGTTCCGGACTCAAAAAGTATGGCCCTCTTGACTAGGCCTCAGACTTGGAATTTTACATTTTTAATGCTGAATATGGACTGATTTTTCCCAATTTTTATGTCTGAATAGTCTTTATACGCTCAGCTATCAAAATTCATGTAATTTTGTTTAGTTTGGCGTGTTATTGGCCAGAATTATTTAGGATTGGTAACCCTGGTTAGGGAGCTACAGATTCACACAGCCATCTTGGTAAACTCCAGGCCACGCCACCCTTCATATTTATTTTAATTATTCATGGTTTTGTTTTTGTGTTTTAATTGATAATTGTGGTATTTATTTTGGATTGGATTAATTGATTGGGGGTAATTTAGTTCGGTTTACTTTATTTGTGTTTAGTTTCTCATTGTTTGGAATGCTTTGGATCTTGTTTGTACTGTAATTTTTTTTTTAGGTTGACCATTGACTGGCATCGTGTTAAATTATGATGTACCCACTGTGCCATTCAATTGTTTTATTGGCATTTGTTATCTATTTAATTGGCTATGTGATGTGTTTTATTTTGCTATGTGGAGTGTTTTATTTTGCTATGTGATGTTTTATTTGGGCCTGTTTTTTAATTCTTCACCATTTCTTGCTATAGAGGTAAATCATGCCCATATTATATGAATACAAATAGGTTGGAGAGAGCAAACCAAAAGACAGCTGTCATGATAATATCATGAGCTACTAGGTCGTTTAATTCCCTTTGGTGCTTGAGGGGTTAATGAGCTACACTTGTTTAACAAAATACCAAATGCTGGGTTTGAAACTGGTCAGGACTGTTTTCTGTCTGCTCTGAATTTCAAAGGAACTTACTTGGGGCGGGGGTCCATCCTGGATAGCCCACTCAAGGTGTCAATTGTTTTAATCAAAGAAGAGCAGCTTCAAAGTATTCTGTAGAAAGGGGTGGGCTGATGCCGGTGCCTTAAAGTATTGTATCTAAGTCTGGGGGAGATTGTTACAAGTCAGATCTGACCAGGGGCATGCTTGGAAAGCAGGGCAGACCTCATCTTCTGAACCAGTGCCTCTCTGGGAAAAATCCATAGCATGTGGTAACGTACTGTATAAGATTTTCTGTTTTACCCCTTTTATTTTAAGAAGCTGCTCTGCCTTATATTGTAATTGTATGTTTATTTTGTAATACCTTTTCTGTAATTCAAGCACTGTATTTTTATATATATTAAACCATTTAATAAGTAATGCTTTGGGCTCTGAATGAACTTTGTGCACGCTGGAGAGAATAACTTGCTAAATTCAGGCACATGTTACTACAACTGATTTTGTGTTAGAGTGCATAGTTTTTCCTATAATAAACAGGGACCTGAGGCCCTGGTGGATATTTTAGTCTAAGATCTTTTATCATATCTGCATAACCTCAGGTGGTGGCAGTGGATGGTTATGATGTGCAATTGGGTAGGGGTTAATGCTAACTCGCTGGTTCCTTGCAGAGGAGAAAGGGGGGTTGCTAGAGAAGCCTTTGTGTATTAGCCCTGGTTGCATATCTAAAGTCACGTGCTCACTTGTGTGCTGTTCGTGGCGGTGGTATATTGGGACGGCTTGAGGAGAGATACAACTCATTTGAGGGACCCCTGAGTGGGTGAAGAGTGGGGCAGCTTGCGGGTTGTGTATTGATCCTGGATCCTGTAAGAGGGGATACTGTCCATTTAACGGACCTTTGCGGAGGTGAAGAGTGGGTGCGCTTGCGAGCGTCGGTATTAACCCTTGTCCCGTATACAGGTCGCGTGCTAGCAGGGGGTCGTACGTGACAACAGCTGACAGCACTCAATAAACCAAGAATTAACTCTGGTATAGTAGCCGGAAATATTCAATCCATGGGACAGTGGTATCCCATGTAGCTACTCCAGTAACTATAATAAACATGGTTGTATACTCTTCACTTTATTGTGAGCCGTTATCCATACAAGTGTATGTTTTGACTACTCGGTATACTCTGATCAATTGTATCCTATTCTAGTGAAGCAGACAGAATACTGTATCTATCTTGACATACATTGTGGCCACACAGTGTAAATAGCAACTTAGTGAGTAAAAATTTCCCAATCGGCTGCAAAAGCTCACTGCTTAGTGCATGGCCCCCTTAGTTTGAAGTGGTGGTGTATAATTAGACACAGGTCTAAATTTGGCGGCATAGTGTTTATGGATTTGGGTAAGAGCAATGAATGAATTTTCCCATTAATTTTTTTAAGTTTTTTTAATTAAGATTGATCTATAGATACTATAGATAAAGTTTGACCATTTTAATACATAATATTAGCAATATACTTTAATGTAATTTACAGTAGGATAAGAGTATGTTATACACCAACCCCCTTTCTCTAGTGCTGTTTGTATTTGTAAACAAAACGAATATCCAGTTATCCACTCAAGGTGCTAATTATGTGTTGGTGCAGAATATAATCTAGTAGTAGATGGTGCACACAGAATATTTAGCATCTTAATTCCTATGGAAGCAGTAAGGGTGTACTTAGTTTTTCTCCATTTTGGCTTTATTTTTGTTAAATAAATCATGACACAGTGTATATGTCATATGTTGTTGTTCATCTGAGGTTGTATTTACTTAATTTTAAGACCTGCTAAGGAACAGATGATTGTTATTATGTTCTGATATGTAAAACCATAGAATTCAAAGAGGGTGTACTTTCAATTGTCACACCACTATATATATATATATATATATATATATATATATATATATATATATATATATATATATATATATATATATATATATATATATATATGTATGTGTATATATGTGTGTGTATATATGTATATATACAGTGTTCGACAAAACTTTTCCCCCGCACGCCCTGGGCGAGTGGATTTGACCTCGTGGCGACCTCCTCATGGCCGCCCAAGCAGCGCACGTGGTTCTTTGAAAATTTCCCTGCTTGCGCTGAAATTTTTTTTTTTTAATCCAGCAGCCTGATTGGCTGACAGGATTCGGCGGCCTGCCAAGATTTTTTTTTTTCATCCAGGCTCAGGCCACGCAGGCGCATCCTCTTCATTTCTGCTGCTTGAAGAGGTTAGTACTCCATTGCATCCCGCGGCCCGCTACCTTGTGAACCCCCCCACCTTGTGAACTGGTTTGTGGGGCGGGAGATGATAGCGGGGGTGTTCCCCGCTTCCCCCCGGTCCCCATGTCAGATGGGAGAAGGTAGCGGGGGTGTTCCTCCTTTCCCCCCCCCTCGGTCCCCGCTTACCCCCGGTCCCCGTGGCTGCCTGCGTGGGAGGGAGATGGTGGCGGGGGTGTTTCCCCCCTTCCCCCCCGGTCCCCGTGTCTACCCGCGGGTCGGGAGATGGTAGCGGGGGTGTTCCCCCTGGTCCCCGCTTCCCCCCAGGTTCCCGTGGCTGCCCGCGCGGGGTGGGAGATGGGCACGGGGGTCTTCCCACCTCCCCCCTTGCTTCCCCCCAGGTCCCCGTGTCTACCCGCGGGTCAGGAGATGGTAGCAGGGGTGTTCCCCCCCTGGTCCCCGCTTCCCCCAAGTCCCTGCTTCCCCCCAGGTTTGCATGGTGGGGTGGGAGATGGGCGTGGGGGGGAGCGTGGTGGTGGTGCTGGTCGTGGCCTTTCCTCTCTTCCTCCCCCGTGTGTGTGTGTGTGTGTGTGTGTGTGTGTGTGTGTGTGTGTGTGTGTGTGTGTGTGTGTGTGTGTGTGTGTGTGTGTGTATGGGAGAGTGTGTGTGTGTGTCTGTCAGTCAGTCACCCCCCAGTCAGTCACCCCCCAGTCAGTCCGTCACCCCCCCCAGTCAGTCAGTCACCCCCCAGTCAGCAAGTCACCCCCCCAGTAAGCAAGTCACCCCCCCAGTCAGCCAGTCACCCCCCCAGTCAGCCAGTCACCCCCTCAGTCAGTTAGTCACCCCCTCAGTCAGTTAGTCACCCCCTCAGTCAGTTAGTCACCCCCTCAGTCAGTCACCCCCCCAGTCAGTCAGTCACCCCCCAGTCAGTCAGTCACCCCCCAGTCAGTCAGTCACCCACCCCAGTCAGTCAGTCACCCCCCCAGTCAGTCAGTCACCCCCCAGTCAGTCAGTCACCCCCCCCCCCAGTCAGTCAGTCACCCCCCAGTCAGTCTGTCACTCCCCCCCGTCTCTCTCTGTCTCCCAGTCTCTCTCTGTCTCCAAGTCTCCCTCTGTCTCCCTGTCTCCCTCTGTCTCCCTCTGTCTCCCTCTGTCCCCAGTCTCTCTCTGTCTCCCTCTCTGTATATGTCTCTCTCTGTGTCTCTGTCTCCCTCTCTGTCTCTGTCTCCCTCTCTGTCTCTGTCTCCCTCTCTGTCTCTGTCTCCCTCTCTGTCTCTGTCTCCCTCTCTGTCTCTGTCTCCCTCTCTGTCTCTGTCTCCCTCTCTGTCTCTGTCTCCCTCTCTGTCTCCCTCTCTGTCTCCCTCTCTGTCTCCCTCTCTGTCTCTGTCTCCCTCTCTGTCTATGTCTCTCTCTCTGTGTCTCTGTCTCCCTCTCTGTTTCTGTCTCCCTCTCTGTGTCCCTCTCTGTCTCCCTCTCTGTCTCTGTCTCCATCTCTGTCTCTGTCTCCCTCTCTGTTTCGGTCTCCCTCTCTGTCTCCCTCTCTGTCTCCCTCCCTGTCTCCCTCTCTGTCTCTGTCTCCCACTCTGTCTCTGTCTCCCTCTCTGTCTCTGACTCCCTCTCTGTCTCTGTCTCCCTCTCTGTCTCTGTCTCCCTCTCTGTCTATGTCTCCCTCTCTGTCTCCCTCTCTGTCTCTGTCTCCCTCTCTGTCTCCCTCTCTGTCTCTGTCTCCCACTCTGTCTCTGTCTCCCTCCCTGTCTCCCTCCCTGTCTCCCTCTCTGTCTCCCTCTCTGTCTCCGTTTCCCTCTTTGTCTCCGTCTCCCTCTCTGTCTCCGTCTCCCTCTCTGTCTCCGTCTCCCTCTCTGTCTCCGTCTCTGTCTCCCTCTCTGTCTCCGTCTCCCTCTCTGTCTCCCTGTCTCTCTCCCCTCTCTGTCTCCCTGTCTCTCTCCCCTCTCTGTCTCCCTGTCTCTCTCCCCTCTCTGTCTCCCTGTCTCTCTCCCCTCTCTGTCTCTCTCCCCTCTCTGTCTCTCTCCCCTCTCTGTATCTGGATATCTTATTTACCCTATATACAGTATCTTAACTGCCCTATACCTACACCAAAATAACCTATACTGCTTTCTTCCAGATCTGACTCTCGAGCTTCACACGGAAGACATCGGAATCCCCCCCTAACCCAGAACACAGGTAGGGAATACATCCCCTCCAATGTATAACATTGCGGGAATGAGGGTACCTGGACAATGAGGGACTGCAGATCAGGTATAATCCCAGGCGGGATTGCTGCTTTAGATATTGTGAAGTGGGGCTTCCAGGCACTGGTTAAGGGGTTCAGGAAACTAGTCATTCACATCTAGCTTTTTTTCTAAATCCGACATTTACACACACATACACACACACACACACACACACACACACACACACACACACACACACACACACACGACTAATTGTAGTATAATGTAATACAATAAATAAACTTATGTCAAAAACGAATGTTGTTCTTACTAGAAATGTATTCATTTTTTTTTAAGTGGGCCTGGGGGCGGGGCTAGGTGGTGAGTAGATTTTTTTGTTCGGCGAGTAGATTTTTGGGTGATTTGTCCACCACTGTATGTGTATGTATATATATATATATATATGTATATATATGTGTGTGTTTGTATATATAATTATTCCCTCTGTCTAAGGATATTACGATTATTGCACCTTCAGTAATGTAATCTTTAGTCTAGCAGCAAAGGTTTAAAAAAAAATTAAAATCAACTCTGTTTTCCTTTCAGTAAATTGCACTCTATCACATCTTATTAAATATTAATGAACAATATTTTATTTTCATGAATTAAATATGACAGCAATGAGTATACTATGCTGACTTGAGTACAATCAATCAGCAATGTGCTAGGAAAGGTAAGTGATCACCCTTAAAACAGAATTTCTTGCTAATCCCCTGCCACTAACAGTTGAGATAACATGCCGTTCATGCACACTAAATCTGTACATATGTATTACCAAAAGACTTTAAAGCAGCAATGCAACCAAGGCCTCTTAAGCTAAGTATATAGTATGCAGTTTAAAGTGGATTTCTGCCTTCTACCATACAGGGGAAGGCTCTACAGGTTCGCGGATGGCCCATCCGGAGGCTCACAGTAGGAGGCGGTGATTCTCCAGGAAGCGCAAGGATATGTGAAAGTAAAAGAATATATTGATAGTGCAATATTGTATGTAATAGTTATGAATGAGGCTGTTCTAATATAAATGTACTCACAAGCGTGAGAAGATTAAAGGCACATAAAGGTATCTTTGGGTAATGTGGATGTCACACAGCGGTCATGAGTTCAGTATCAGCCCCCATGTAGACTCCAAGAGACCTTAAATAAGAAGACTGGACATAGTGCAGACTGTATACAAAAGGATTTTTAAAAGGTAAGTGGGAATTGTTACACTCACATGGTTTCAAGGATTTAAAAGCATTTAGACCACACGTAGTGGATCTCAGCAGCCGGATAGATAGTATCAATGGTTCCCCTCCTCTGTGGCGTGCGTGTCACGGGTAGCGTTCCACCAGCACCGGAAGTGATGTCATCTGTTTCCAGGGGTTCCGGCCAATGCTGAAGGTACCTCTCGCCGGCGAGAGGTACCTTCAGCATTGGCCGGAACCCCTGGAAACAGATGACATCACTTCCGGTGCTGGTGGAACGCTACCCGTGACACGCACGCCACAGAGGAGGGGAACCATTGATACTATCTATCCGGCTGCTGAGATCCACTACGTGTGGTCTAAATGCTTTTAAATCCTTGAAACCATGTGAGTGTAACAATTCCCACTTACCTTTTAAAAATCCTTTTGTATACAGTCTGCACTATGTCCAGTCTTCTTATTTAAGGTCTCTTGGAGTCTACATGGGGGCTGATACTGAACTCATGACCGCTGTGTGACATCCACATTACCCAAAGATACCTTTATGTGCCTTTAATCTTCTCACGCTTGTGAGTACATTTATATTAGAACAGCCTCATTCATAACTATTACATACAATATTGCACTATCAATATATTCTTTTACTTTCACATATCCTTGCGCTTCCTGGAGAATCACCGCCAGTATCTACCAAGAGGACAGACAGAGAAATCCTTGCCGGGTTATAGCAGCATCAGTATATGTGTCTGTATAAGTATCACCTTTGATTATTTAATCACTGTTCACATTCTAAATTTATTAGAAATGTCTATATAAGTATCACCATTGATTATTTAATCACTGTTCACACCCAAAAAATTTTATAAAAAAAAATTTTTTTTTATTAGAAGTGTCTATATAAGCATCACCACTGTCACTATTTTTAGCAAGTTTTGATTTATTTAATTAGAGCGCCACTATTTGATAAGTTTCCTTTTCACAGTAGGAGGGCCTGAGCCTTACCGGGCAGCGATCAACAGAGCAGAGGTACGGGCCATACACAGTTGGGTTGTTGATAAGCAAGCTGGGCTCCTTGACTGACCAGGCACCCCTACCGGCAACCCGGCTGTCCCTCCCTGTTGGCGGGCCTGGGGCTATGTCCTAAAATAAAAAAAATAGGAAAATCTTAGAAATTGTTCATTAAAACTTTGATTATCTTTTGTCTGCGCCAATCGCCATTTGTGAAGATGAGCCTTATGCAATAACTTCAGCATTAGCACGCTGCTACTAGCAGCAGAATCCTATGTACGTAACAGAAAAGGGGCGCGTTTAGGGGCATGTCTTTAATTTTGCCAGGGAAACCGCATTAAAAAAAAATTAATTCTTAACAAATTAGTTAATGTCTGCACCTCTGTTTTTGGAAATGGAGACCGCGCTCGTCTGTAATCTTCACGGGGAATCTTCAGAAAGGCCTCTTCTCCCGCTGCTCCTTCTCCCTCCGGTGATCAGCCGGCCACAATCAATCCAGAATACAAAACAAAAGGGGAGGTGGAGCGCAGAGAAAAAGAGAATGCCAAGGTAAGATGAGGTCAATTTATTAAAACAACACTGCACAGTATTACTTACAATTAGTTAAAACCGCATGCATGTAGATGCTCCCACAAAGGTCTGTATAGAGCGTCAGTTAAACTCCCCCTGCCCCGACTGCAATCCACTGCTGCAGATTCTCACAGGGTCCCTGACCCGGAACCGGAAGTGCAGCAACACAAAGGTGGTAGGCGGGCTCTCAAGCTAGGTCAAGGGCTATGGCAATAGCAGCAAACACTTGCGAGATGACGGGGGAATCCTAACAACTACTATATGGGGAGAATCAAACATGTTAGAAACTGCACTCCTACCCAGGAGTGCAACTCAAAAGTAATGAGCAAAACCTCTATGCGTTTCGCGCATTACAGCGCTTCGTCAGGAGGTATTAGGGCATTGCAGGAGCATCTACATGCGGTTTTAACTAATTGTAAGTAATACTGTGCAGTGTTGTTTTAATAAATTGACCTCATCTTACCTTGGCATTCTCTTTTTCTCTGCGCTCCACCTCCCCTTTTGTTTTGCACCTCTGTTTTGCATTTTATTTTATCTACCATAATATGGATGGAAATTCAATATTCGGTGGCCATACCTCCATGAAAATGCATATTCATTGATAATGTAGACACTTCCAGTCCTTCAATTTGCATTCAACTAAATTAAATTATAAGAAAGCAATGCAAATCAATAAAAAAAATACATAGTGACCCACAAAATGTCAATATTGAGTGCCATTGGGAGAAAAGTGCAATATACTGTATAGTTATTATCGGTAATAGTATTTTTTCAAAAAAGGAAAACTCCTGCTGAATATTTTTTAATAAATGATGTGACTGAGGAGAAAAAAGAAATAAGAAGACAGGTTTTTAGCCACCTCAACAAAAAATATAAAGGGAAGACAAAAAAAACAAACTGTGGGGCTATATACAGAAGTTAAAGAAACGGGCAAAATTCAAGAAATTGGTCTTAAAGACCTTGATTACCTTCTGCGTGCGCCGATCGCAATTTGTAAAGGTGTTCCTTATGCACTAACGTCAGCATCAGAGCGCACTGTGGCAGCTAACGCTTAAGTTGCAGCAGAATCCTATGTACGTGACAGAAAAGGGGCATGTTTAGGTGCGTCTCTACATTTGCCCTGGGGCAGCATAAAAATAAAAATATGTCAGTACTTAACTAATTAATTAATATCTGCACCGCTGTTTTGGCCTTTTATTTACCGCCACCTCGGAGATGGTGGAAGTGTGTCACCATTTTTCAAACGATTAGCTCAGCACCAATCTTGGTAAATAGATTACTTAACCTACACGTTTGGTTAACAATTTCAGAGAAACCATTTGATTTAAAGTATAAAATACATATTTAACAAACTTAACTTATTTAAGTTTACAAACAATATATATATATATATATATATATATATATATATATATATATATATATATAAAAAAAGAGAAAAGAAAAAACAGGCGCAAACCTAGTGCATTAACATAATAAAATTTGTATTTCAAGGAACCTAAAATCTTTCAAATGCCCACTCACAAGGTATAAAACGATAAATAGCAGGTATGAAATAGGCTCTCATGTGCCGTCAGCTCGATCATCTCAATGTAGCTCCAGGTGCTGGCGTCGTCACGTGACTCCCCTCGTGTAGCCGATGAACCGGTGAACCGGAAGCGGAAACTCGCATTCAATGTTCGGCGGGGAAGAGACCCTCTAGACAGCAAAAGTCCTCCAGGTCCTCTATGGTTAAGTTGTATTGGAGCCGTGTGAAACAAACAAAGGATTGAGTCCTGCAAGGACAGGAGAAGGACTGATGTTGGCTGTCCTTGCTTCAAAATCACCTCCTTTGACTTCAACCGGAATCCACAATAAAGGTTAGCAAATAATTACTAAATAATTTAGTCATTATTATGTTTTCATTTTGAGAATAATTTATAACAACTGCCTTTGAAGTTGTTGACCAGTTGACCAGAATCATCCATGATCCATTGATTTATTTTGTGCAAATTGCATATTATTGTAAGAAGAATACTTGTCGCTAAATGTGACAGATAGCCATAGCATCTCTTACTGGATAGAACTTTGTCTGTAACTGTAATAACTTCATGACATAATTGCTTCTATATTTCTTGTCAATTGTACAGTACTGTAACAAGATGTTTTGCCTTTAATGGGATATTCAATAATTAGTATCTTGTGGCATCCCATATGAAGAAATAATGTTATATTAAATAAGAAGTATCAATTCTCCTTAGGTACTCCACAGAATGAATTACATAACATGATGGTTCAAATAATTCATGACCTCACTATCATCACAAGGATGCTCATTTGTTTTTACACGAGTATATTGCATACTTCATTTTTTATATGTCTTGTTGTGTATTTTAAATAATAAATGTGTATGTTTTGGTATTGTCATTTTTGTCACTGGCTGCCCAGTTGAGCTTACTATTTTGCTATATACTTTAGCTATCATATATTTTTTAGACAACTCAACCACGATCTAAGTTGAATTTTGTTTAATAGCACATAAAGGCTCTTTCTTGGGCCTATGTACCTATTTATTAGAGCTTATTTGACTTGTTTTACTTTCAATTTATATTTTTATATATATCCTTGCATTCCAGCGCAGGTGTATACCGTAGGAATGAGGGATTTATGCACCCTGTGTCAGAGTCAATCACTTTCCTTGGGATACTCCCTGTTGGGCGCCCCTTAAAGGATGATGTGTAGGCTGACATATGGATGGTCACTCCCCCATGTCAGACGGGGGACACATGCGCTGTGGTAGTATTATACATATATATATTTTTTTAGCATCATGAGATATCGCGAGATCTAATATCTTACTGCACTACCATAACCCCGCGCATGCACATGGAGGCAGGGTGGGGGCGTATACAGCCATTGCCAGTGTCCATCCCTCTTTTTGGGGCACTCCCCTATGGGCGTTCCCTATGAGTGGATGCGAGGACTGATTTATGGCCAGTCACTCCCCTATACCGGGCCACAGGGTGCATGCGCTAGAGAGGAACTTTTCATGGCCGCGGTTGAGCTGTGACGTCATAGGTATCGCGAGATTTGGCAGCCATTGCTATTTAACTGTTCTGTATATCGTGTGAAAGCACTTCTTGATAAAGTGCTAGGCACGAAACGTGTAGAAGGGCTGCATCCCTTGTTTTTATGACTCTTCAATAAAGATTGTTTTTTGGCCAGACCTGCTCTTCTTTTTGGATCGTGGTGCGCTGCATTCTCTTCTATTTGCTGGCCCTTACCGCTAATCCCTGAGGTTCCTCTCCTCCTCTCCTGATGGGACCTGACCTTCCAGAGCTCTCTCTAAGAGGGGCCTATTCTATAAGCCTCGATAAGCCACTTTTCGGCCAAAATTCCTACAGATATTCAGAAAACCTCAATAAGTGGGCGATAAAGGCATAATTCACCAATTTTTTCACCCATCCAAAACACATTGCCGGGTGAGCAGCCATAAGCCCCTTATCGGCAGGTTCTGAAACTCGTGCAATTCTAGTAGCCTCGATAAGCTAATCGAGGCTAATCACGGCTCTAGAATGGTGAGTTTCTCCCAAAATCCTCACGTCAGGAAAAGTTGGTGTGAGGCTGGGGAGAACCTGTTAAGAAGGCGGCGAGATAGGACTTAGGGGGAAAAAATGCTTTTTTCCTGCATCGGATTGATACCGGGAGTCTCTGGAGCTTATAACCATTAATATCAGCACCGGAGACCACCAGCATGAACCCCATGCAATAAAAATGCATTTATAGGCAATTTCATTATCTTAGCAGCTAACCGTGAAGGCAATGAATGGGGTTAACTACTAATGCCATGATTATTGTGGTTAGCGGGGGTGGTACCTGAAAAGGTGTTATTTGGCCCTTGGTGGGTGTTTAAGCATTGCAGGGGGATTGCAGTGGAGTTAACCCCTTCATTACCTTTGCAGTTAATATCGCTAAGGTAATGAAGGGGTTAACCCCTCCCGCTACTCACCCAGTAGGTATGAACACACACCAAGGGCCAAATACCAACTTCACCCATCCGCACTACCCACAATAGACATTCAAAAATACAACACTACTACCCACCTCCTCTACCCCCCAACAAATCCCCCTCCCCCCCACCAACACATATAGTACAGTAATGGGCAAAATTATTATTATCCAGATATGGATAATAGCTCATTTGCCCATTATATAATCGAACATTAGCCAGCCAGCATAAATAAAGTAAATAAAACTTTCAACTTACCACTGCCATCATGAAGGGTGTCCTTCCAAATCCTTTTTAGAATGGAACATATCAAATGGTTCAGGAACCAATGGGATTGTCTGCAATACCATGTGATATCAGCTATGTGGTTTTAAGGATGTCACGTACCTCCCTTGGAGATGACGTCACATCCTTTGAAAAAATAAATAAAAAAGCCTATCCCATGATACAGCGTCCAATCGGATTGGAGCTATTTTACAATCGGATTGGAGCTATACTATATGACCCTAAAATGTGACATCACAGGCCATATATAAGGCCTGTACGCCTCATTTAGCGGAAGATCTCAATGAGGCAACATCCGTTGGATTTACCATGGGGTTGGATTTAAAGTAGAAGATAGAACAAACGAATTAGAGAAGAAGAACGAATTACAGAAGAAGAAAGAATAAGGTGAAAGAAGATTAAAGAGAGAAGATTTTTTTTTTTTTTTTTAACCATATGCTGATGTTCAAGATGGATGGAGTTGGATTGTGGGTGATGACATCACGGGTCGAGAGCTTGCAGATATGCTGGGATTCAGAGGGTGAAGACTTCTAAAGGTAAGATAAATATTTAATATATGTAATTGTCTTTTTTCAGGTTGTTTTATTTCTTTATATGTTTTTGCTTGCCCATTGACTGATAATCTATTAATGTTTGCCCCTACAGATAAATACAGTGACAGGCAATGAATTGTTTGGCAAATGCTAGTTTTCAATTGATTGTTATTTATTCTATTTCTGTTTATTCTTTGGATTAAATTGTTAGGAATTTGGATAGCTTGTTTTTAGTACATTTTAGGATTGGTTAGCATTTTAAATTAATTGTTTTGTTGGCTGGTGGTTTAAATTAGTTAATTATTTTGTTGTTTAGTGCTTTTATTTAATTGATTGGTTGGCTAGTGGTTTTATTTCTTGAATAGTTTGCTTGGATAGGTGTTAATTTAATTGTACTGTTATGTTTTGGAATAACATAATTTTAATTATTTTGCTGTTTTGGTGATAGATACAGTTTAGTGATGTGTACTATTGGACTTTTTAGTTCTTTTATTGTTAGGTTGTTTTGGTGCTTGTGTATTTATTTTATTCTTGTGTATTTTGGGCCTTAATGATTTGTATTAAGTTGACCATTAACTGCTATAGGGGCTTATCATGCCATATTATATTGGCATGATGTACCACTGTGCCAATCAATGGGTAGATGGTGAGTATAGTGGGTGGGTTGTTAGGCCTCCCGGGTGGGTAGCAGAGGAGGGTGGGTTAACCCCTAGATTACTATAGCGTTATTAATCGCTATGGTGATTAAGGGGTTAGGAACCATTAGACACGGGCCTGGAGTATGCTGACCAGTATGCCCTTCATGATGGCAGGGGTAAGAAAAAAGTTTTATTTACTTTATTTATGCTGGCTGGCTAATGATTGATTTTATAATTGGCAAATGAGCTTTTATCCATATCTGGATAATAGTTATTTTGCCCATGAATGTACTGTATGTGTTATGGGGGGTTGTTGGGGGTAGAGTAGGTGGGTAGTAGGGACATCATGTTTATTTTTGTTTCTTGGGGGTAGAGGGATTGGGTGAAAAGGGTAGTAGCCCCAAGGGTGGGTATTTAGGCCATCCAGGGGTAGCGGGATTGGTTAACCCCTTCATTACCATAGTGGTTCCCACTGCTGTGGTAGTGAGGGGGTTAACGCCTCCCGCAACCTTCCAGGCAGGCCTAACCACCCACCATGGGACTACTACTCCCTTCATCCACCCCCTCTGCCCCAAGAAACAGGCTATTGAGGTTTAACCCCTTCATTGCCTTAGCGGCTAGCATTGCATCTATATATTTTTTTTTAAAACTGTTGTATGTCCCTGTGTCTTCCCTGTGTCTAGGGGCAATCTGATTGGTCTGTCACTCAGCCTCTGGCCAATCAGATTGCTTCGTGGCCCGCCCCCCTCTCATTGGCTTGCTTCTGTGGCCTCGACCGGCCCTCCTCCTCCTCGCACCACCGCCTGGCCACTCTCTTCTTCTCCCTCCTGTTCTGTCTCCCGCTGAGTCCCCTTGCCCCCAGGTATCACCCCCACCGGATATTGCCCCTCCTGCCCCCGGGTGTCACTCCCCCCCACTGCCCCCTGTGTTGGTCCCTCCCCCCTTTCCCCGGTGCCCCCCTGTCACCTGAGTGTTGCACGTGTGCTCCGAGCCGTCCAGCGGCCCGGTGGTGCACGCATGCTGCGGCTGCTCCCACTCGGGCGGCTCACTGTCCTCCCCATGCCGGCTCGCGCATGCTCCGGGGCGCCATGCGCTGCATGCTCTGCCACCAACGCCCGGGACCGCGGCTGCTCCCGCTCCTCAGGCGGCTCACCGTCCTCCCGACGCCGGCTCGCGCACGCTCTGGGTCGCACGGCGGCCTGCGCTGCATGCTCCGCCCCCCACGCCCGGGACCGACCGGGCGGATCACCCGGATTTGAGAGAGGCGCCTTCTGGACCGGTGGGAGCTCTGAGAATGGACGGAGGGGGCTGGTGTCCCCCGGTGTGGGGGCGAGGCTACGGCATCCTCACTGCAGTTGTTGTTGGTGCCCGAGGATATGTGTCTCACAGTGTGTGTGTGTGTGTCTGTCACTGTGTGTGTCACTGAGTGTGTGTGTGTGTCACTGTGTGTGTGTGTGTCACTGTGTGTGTGTGTCACTGTGTGTGTGTGTGTCACTGTGTGTGTGTCACTGTGTGTTTGTGTGTGTCACTGTGTGTGTGTCACTCTGTGTGTGTGTGTGTGTGTGTTTCTCTGTGTGTGTGTCACTGTGTGTGTGTGTGTTACAGTGTGTGTGTGTGTCAGTGTGTGTGTGTGTCACTGTATGTGTGTCACTGTATGTGTGTCACTGTGTGTGTGTGTCTCACTGTGTGTGTGTGTGTGTGTGTGTCTCACTGTGTGTGTGTGCGTGTGTCTCACTGTGTGTGTGTGTGCATGTGTCTCACTGAGTGTGTGCGTGTTTCTCACTGTGTGTGTGCGTGTGTGTCTCACAGTGTGTGCGTGCGTGTGTCTCACTGTGTGTGTGTGTGTCTCGCTGTGTGTGTGTCTCACTGTGTGCTGCGCAGGGGGGGGGAACAGAGCTGCTCGGGGGGGAGGGAACGGCGACCGGAGTGGTGCAGGGGGGGCACGGCCGGAGCTGTAGGGACACACACACGCCCGGAGCTGTGTAGGGGGGGGGAGGACTGGAGCTGTGTGGGGGGGAGGCGGAGAGGGACATGGAGAGAGGAGGGAGAAGGAGGTATTGGTCCCAGGCAGCGCCGGGTCTCAGCTAGTAGTAGATAAGATTGAAAAAAGACATACTGTATGTCCATCGAATTCAACCTGCTTATGTTAACGTTAAGTGACAGATACCTAGTTTTGTATTTATGGTATATGGATCCAGAGAAAGGCAAACAAAAACCCCAATATGAAATATCATCCAATGCTGTCTCATAGGGGAAAATAAATTCCTTCCTGACTCCAAATAATGGCAATCAGATTTGTCCCTGGATCAACATCCTTCCCATGTTTACTTATTTAGTATATCCCTGTATACCTTTCCCTTGTAAAAAGATAGAAACAAAGAAGAAAAGGGGGAGCACAGATGAAGATACACTGAATGACATTTTAACAACTCTGGGATATAGATCCCCAAGGTAGTGGATGGGCTGATACTGGAGTGTATAATATCAAACAAATACTTACACGGCCTTGTGTAAGTGTTATCTCATCAAGGTTTCTTTTCTTTACCTTCTTTCTGTGTCATCCTTAAACTGGATCTCTTCACTTCTTCTTGAGTCTTGATGGTTGTTTCTTCTGGTGACCAGCTGCTTTTCTCATATGAAGTGTCCCTCAGAAGGAATTAATGACAAAGAAAAGCATCAGAGATGGTATAATTTCCTGAGGGGCCATAAATTATAATGAGGTAATAACAGTGATATAAGTAAATGCAGAAAAATAATGCTGCATACACTCACACGGGCAAGTGTGAGTGGACTTCTTTAGGGGGTATCTTTATTCTCGCACCACCCTGAAAATAGGGGAATGGAAACAATGGGTAATCTTAAAAAATGGTTAGAATGGGAGCACTGGTAATTGTATCATTCTAACCATTTTTTAAGGATTACCCATTGTTTCCATTCCCCTATTTTCAGGGTGGTGCGAGAATAAAGATACCCCCCTAAAGAAGTCCACTCACACTTGCCCGTGTGAGTGTATGCAGCATTAAGAATTCCCGTGGTGGCAGCCACTTTAGAGTAAAGGCGGCCGCCACTTTATGTATCGATCCATGTTTTTTTTGTATTGATCCCGATATTATTGGAGGGTATTGGTGTGTATCACTGGGTTTTTCCCGTATCTATGATCATGGAGACTTCAAAAGGCGAAAGGTCATGTTAAAACCAACTAAGAAACGTCAGTCGCAGGCAAGCAATGCGCCAGCACCAGCACCGGCTTCCAATAACGGTCCGACCGTCAGTGAAAACCTGGTGACCGACAACCTTTGCTGTCTGTCCCCGCCCGGATACCTGCAGCCTGAGCCGGATTTCGCGTACAGATTCCAGCAAGCTTGCATGTACCTAAGCGATTTCCAGCCTCATCAGCTGACTACAGGTGTAGTAGTACCGCTGTCACCTGGCAACTACGTGTATGATCAAGAATACGGGACTGGCAGTGGCTCGGCGCCAGCTGATTGGCAAAGTCTATGGTGAGTAATGTTGCCGTATTTTATTCTGTTTTTGAAATATCAATGCACAGTCAAGCGAGTCTCCTGTAAGCAATATCATTGGCTGAGCAGCTTCTACAGTAGAAACTGAACAATTGGTGGAACGCTAGGCGCATGCGCATTGGAACCTTCTTGAAACGCATATGCGTGTCATCACATCGACAGTAGGCGCATGCGCATGTGAACAGGAGACGCCCCCGAGAAAATTATTGGTGGGACTGACTGTGGGAACTTTTTTAGGGGACTGACTGACCATTACAGTAAAACTTTTACTTTTTTTTTCCTCGGAAAAGAAAACTTTGTCATCTTATGCGGAAAACGGCAAATGGAGGGATTTCGATGGATAATATCGCTTTGTGTTACAATGCCTGCACATTGCTGAATTTGATTAAAAAAAACCACGTACCGGAGTCTACAGTTTAGTGGCCGTTGTTATTGATTAGGATAGAATACCTGAAACAGTATGCTGTTGTTTTCAGACCGTATACAATACTTTTTTATATATACTGTATAATAAACCCGAAAAATAAACAGTATGCATTTATTCTACATGTATTCCAGTACATATGTGTATTCCATACCCGTACAGCATGTATTGTTTTATGCCTGGACAGTACTGTACAGTATGTTCTAGAAACACTGTATTTTGTTACAGTATAAAAGGAGACAATGGAACAATTTAAAACAAATCAACATTTTCTTTTATTGGTGGAGTAAGTACAAAAACATTTATTTACAAATACAATTTAAAAACATTTTAAGTGTACAGCAATTCAAAACATTAACAGGTGTATGGTTTACTGCAAGTGAAAACATTTATGTACAGAAAGTCAAAACATTTACAGTAGGATGGTGTACAGAACAGTCAGTCAGGCCTGCACAAATCCAGTCCTCGAGGGCCGCAAACAGGCCCTGTTTTAAGGATAACCTTGAAAACCGGGCCTGTTTGCAGCCCTCGGGGACTGGAATTGTGCAGGTCTTGTGTACAGTAAGTAAAAACATTTCTTTATTAACACATTACAGAGCGTACCCTATGATAAGGGACGTTAACAAGTTCAAGAGAGTGGTCCAGGCCCAGGCATGGATCGACAGTGGAGAAACTTTCCAGGATTGCATCTTCACTGACGAGTCTACTGTTTCGCTGGAGAGATTTGCCACCTTTGCATTCCACAAAAAAAGTCGCATATCTATGAAGCCACGTCCAAAACACCCAGTGAAGATGCATGTGTGGGGTGCCATCTCTAGGCGTGGACCAGGATGCATCGTCATCTTTGAAGGTACAGTAAAATGTATGTCACACGCTGTTGCCTTATGCACTGTACTGTACTAGTGTGCAGTTTTTTGAGCCCTTTTCTTTTCTTGTTATAGAAATCATGAATAAAGCTTTTTTCCAAGAGAAAATTGTGCCTGAGATTGTGGAATACATCACACGTGAGTTCCCAGATGGTCACCGTTTCTACCAGGACAACGATCCGAAGCACACCACGTCAACAGCGCATATTCTTGAGCGCGGTATCAACTGGGTGAAGACGCCAGCGGAGAAAGTGCGCTAACCGTGTCTCATTTTTTCCCACTGTTTTTACTGTGTACTGTATCTCTTTATCTAATTGTCCTTTTTTTCCCCCTCCCTCCAATGACAGATCATCAGACTTCAATCCTATCGAAATGGTCTGGCATCAGCTGAAGGACCATATCCGAAAAGTTGTGAAACCCTCCAAAAAGGATGAGTTGGCGCAAGGCATAATGAGTTTTTGGAACGATGTACTCACCGTGGAACGATGCAATAAAAATATATTGACCATATTGCGATTGTGTTGCCCATTGTGATCACGCGTTATGGGCAAGCATCAGGAAGGTAGTATGGTATAGTACTGTACTGTACTGTAGTATTGTAAGTACAGTATGATACAGGTAAGTATGGCATAGATTTTCCTAGTAGTCTACAGTAGTTCCAGTATAGACTAGTTTGACAGTACTAACTGCATACTGTTGTCCAATATGGAGTAGCTATACAGTACACAATGCCATAATATGCACCTAACTGCTTCATTTTTTTCTTTCCTGAGAGAGCAGCACCAGCCATCTGGTTGCGAAGTATTTAACAGAAGTTACAGTATACAGTAGTTCCAGTATAGACTAGTTTGACAGTACTATACAGCACACAATGCCATAATACAGTATGCACATAACTGCACTAATTTTTTGTTTTCTTGTCTTTTCAGAAAAAATGGATGGACTGGGGGAGAGGGGGGTATCGTGTAAACTTTGTGAACTGTTTGTACAGTTAAGTGTACAGTATCTAAACTGCAGTCATGATGTACACAAAACCTCTCCTCTCTCAATGAACTACTGTACTGTACACAGAATGAGGAAGAAGATAAAGACGGAAAAAATGATATATATATATATATATATATATATATATTATATATAATTAATATTATTATCTATGTGCAATTTTCATCTGACAGAAGAACTGAATAAAGACTGCATTTTGTATTATTCATGATTATTTTTATATTTGTATTTTTTGTTCCTGATAAAATAAAATAAGTATTTCTTTACATTCATGATAATCATAATCATTGACACCCCCCCCCCCACCACACCTACACCAAAGAAAAAGAAAGAATGTAAAAAAGTGGTAATTTACTGCATCAACAACATGAATCAGATAATGTTTTTTTAACTCTCAATTTCACTGTGCTGTGCAAATCAGATTTACATATCAAATTCGAGAAGGGATTATCGCAAGCGTTACCGTAAACAAAGCCTCAAAGGGTTGGGGGGGTGGATGGGTGAGTCATGCACAGTAATCATCAGTTAGCTCCCATCCCAAAGAGGATTACAGAGAGGTGACTCAAAGCCAACAATAGGAAAATTAGGCACGCAGGCGCAGAGAGGTGATGCTCGGTTAGGGACAGACGATTAAAAACACAATGATAAGCTTTAGAAACGGAATGGTTCTGGAGAGGTGTCTGTCGATAAGAGGATCAAATCCTTGAACGAGCCTTGTGTGTGTGCGTGGGGGAGAGGGGTACAGGGTACAGCTGCATGAAGGATTAGCTGTACTGCAGTTCAAAGAATGGCATATTTTCAAAAGGCAGGCTATCATAATAATTTGATCCCTACACCCCCAAATACATAAAAAGCACACAAATCAACCATGTGCAGTCAAACACACAGTGTCGCAGTCAAAAGCTACAGCACAGATTGAATATCATAATATCAAGATGGTTTAAGCAGGCTTGTGGAGAAAATAAAAATAAAAAATGAAGAGAATTTTTTTATTTTATTTTCGGTCACTCACTCTTGAACTTCGCAAGCAAGCAGTGGCGAAGTTACAGACGCATGCGCAGTAATCATCAGCTATCAAGCAGGAATGTGATTGAAACCAGAAAGACACACATTCAAAGGAATGGTGTGGGAGAGGTGTACTGTACTGTAGATAAGATAAGAAGTTGAAATACTGCAGTGCAGTAAATTATCCTGTGTGCGCGGGGGCGAGCAAGGGGAGAGCGCTGTATATGCCGAAATGTGATACTGTTACAGTACACGCCTATGCGTTTCAACAATTTTCAAATGAGACATACAGAACTTCACATGCATGTATAAATATGCAAATTTAGAATTACTGCGTGCGCACACGCAGACTGTGTACTGACGTAGGTTGAACTGCTAAAGTATTAGGCTTTGAAGACAACAGCTCGCGAACGCCCCCCTGAGTTTTTAGACGTATTGCAGACAGCGCTAATAAAATGCTAATATTACGAGCGCTAAAATACCGCAATATACTCCGGAAAAAAACATACTGCATCTGCCCGCGGTTATCAGAGTTGCGCCACTACGGCGGCACTAGGATAAAGGCGGTCGCCACTGTAGGTTAGTAACAGGTCATGGGCAGCATTTACTTAGAAACATTATAAAGGTGCCAGAAACTAGGGGGGATATTTACTTAAACTGTAATTTTTAAGCGTTCACACCTACATGCTGAAGCATGCTTTTTACCCGTACTGTAATCACTGTGCTTGTCAATAATTTATCTTGCACTTTTTAGAAATACAATCTCACCTTTAATTGATTGCAGGAATGTAGTGTGACTGCATGCAATCCTAATTACTAGCCTGTGTAATGAATCAGTTTAACCGAAACAGAAGAGATCTGCAAATCGCTCCCTGCATTGTGAGTAGTTAATTAATGTGAACATTACATTACAAAGTATACCAAACAATATTGGCAATGACAATATGTATTAATCATTTTCTAATAATGTATTTTAATATGCCCACAAAAATATTTAGTTGTGTTAAATAAACAATAAATGGACGAAACAAATATTAACACAGATATCTCTTATTATCTTTTTCTCTCTATATATACTGTATATGTATACATATGTCTAACACACACATTACCAGCAAGCTCAAACCTCAACACCCACCACATCATATATATACACTATATATATATATATACACAACAAGGATCCATCATCATTGACTGTTATGTGCTTAGAACATATCCCTCTAGCATTATTAAGTGGCGACAGAGTCAAAAAACTGAACCTAAGGGAGACCTTCTGGATTTATATTTTAGAGACATTGAGTCCAGGGGGTCTAAACGACTGCATTGACACAAGCACTATAGTGTAATATAGATTCAACATCCACTTCCATTGACAGGATCTCAGAGGTCTGGGTTGAGCATGTATAGCATGCTCCCTCCGAGGTTCCTAGTCGGTGCGATTGTGGGACCCTTGGTCAGCACTGTATCACAAACACACAATAATTGTTTTTGACACAATCACATTCCTTTATTATTCCTATTAAGTTATAATATAACAATCATATTTAGAATTAAAGTTCACAAATTAATGTATAAACTATGTTCAGTTTCACATAAGACACAATTTAACACACTAAATTCACATTCACTTCTTAATATTTAAATATTAGTTATTTTAATTCACTTGGATTGCTGCCTCTTGGCTTGTTAGTATTTCTCTTCTTAAGCAAAATAGAGCTCCGCTTCTTTCCCCTATTACTCAACTTCTATTAGTTAAACATAGATATTTACAAATACATATTCATCCCTCACACAGTTCAGATATTATACCTAGAATCAGCACCAATATTAGTCGTCATATTGATATATTCAAACAATACTATTGGGATGGTTATAATCCAGGTCCCTTTTATCCTTATGCTTTATCCTTATGCTAGATCATTTCTTGCCCCTAATTATATCTATAGGGATCATCTCTCTATAAGGATATAGAAAAAACAATTATCATTTAGGAACAATTGTAATTTGACCAATCAGGTCTCCAAATACCCAAATTTGAGTTATATTTGATATTTAAATCTATAGCCACATAGAAGTTTTGGCTTGTCTCTTGCAATCATTAACCACTGTTTCATCTCTTCTTTCCAGTTTACATATGGAGAGATACATTAAATGTTTCTCTCTTTTTCAAGCTTAAGTATGTATATATTTTTTTATTATTTATTATATAAAGCACTATGTATTAATTAATTATTGTTTTTTAGGTATCATTACGTTATTTAGATTTATTATATATATGTGATTTATTCAATTAAAGATATCATTTTCATATCATTAGTTATAGGTAGGGTATGTGTATATTACATGATAATTAATTTGTTCACGTTCCAAAGAAGACTAGCACATGTTAGATGTCACTCATTTTGAATATTATTATTATTTTATTTATTTATTATTTAATCTAATTATATTTTGTATATTTTTTATATTTTTCATTTTTTAGTATTACACAAATGTTGGAATGAGTTTTATTTTCATATCCTGTTCATGTTAGTACGTAATTTGCATATAAATTGTGTAACTACTCCATTTGCAGCAGTATCCTCGTTTGCTGTTATCAAATGCACTAACGTTCCAAATTCTGTCTAAATATATTATAGTTCTCAACCACATTGCACCAGATATCAACTTGATTTAATGACACCTATTGAATTGAACACACCTGTGAGTCATACAATGTTTATTGATATGAGGGACTATTTAACATCAGACAGCCCCTTTGGTGTCCATCCCCTGATGAAATCCGCAAAGGCGGAAGAAACGCGTAGGGACGGTTTACATTGTAACTACGGTGGCTGACCTGCCTTGGCACCAGAGAGAGACCGTGGAGACGCAAGCAAAGTCCTTCCGGGTTCCAGTACTACATGCGTGTGAGCAATGGTGGACGCACGCTGCTGAGAAGCTCTTTACAAGTGGTTGATATCCATCCTGGAGAAAACGGCGTTCTCAAATACTGGACAAAGAACTAATCTGGAGATTGCAGAGCGGAGGTGACCGTGGAGTCTTCATTTGGTGCATGGGCAGGTCCCATAAAATGCCTGTTTATATAAGACAAATTGTAAGTGTGCAATTGTCTTGTCCATGATTTATTAAAATGTTCATCTGATTTTACACAAGGATCGGGCGCTTTTTCTCTTTTCTTTTTCTAATATATATATATATATATATATATATATATATATATATATATATATTTTTTTTTTTTTATATATATATATATATATATATATATATATATTGTATATATATATATTGTATATATATATACATATCTCAAGGACAACACAAAGATATTTAGTAGCGCTAAGGAGGACGTGACTAAGTACTATTAATAATAAAATTATAATAACATATAAATAATGAATAATAAAATTACCACAATTAAACCTAAAAAACTCTACAAACCATAATGTGATAGTGATATAAGGAAAAAAGTGTGTGTATATTTATATATATATATATTTACTGTGTGTGTGTGTGTTTATACACACACAGTTTATGTATGTATGTATGTGCATATATCACATTGAAAAGGGGTTTGTTCAACACAGTGTATCCACGCATTTTAAAGAACACCATGCCCAGGATCCCAAAGGACTAAAATTCATTGGTATTGATAAAATCAAACCTAGCTGGAGAGGAGGAAACCAAGTAATCCAAATCTCCAGGCAGGAGATATATTGGATCTATGCTTTGAGAACATTTGCACCGCAAGGACTCAACATAGATATTGATTTGGGATCTTTTTTAAGGGACTAACTAAATGCTTGGATGCACTGTGAATACCATCTTGTGTTAATGTGTATATCATTCTATGGTAATATGTATAGATTCTAGAGGTCAAAATGTTTATACTCTGACTGTTCTTTACAGTACATTATTTAGTGTGCATGGATTCAGTTAATATGCAGAGTTTCCATACCTGTTATATATTGTGTTCGCAATATGCAAAACTGTAAGCGATATAATATCTATTTCATATATGTCTTATATTGGAAGGTGAGACTGCTTCAATTGATGTTTATTATATCTATGCTAAAACTAATTAACTCTAGTCTAACATCACTGATAGTCTGCTAATTTATATGGCCATATTGTAGTTGGCCTTTACATAGCATTATTCACTTTATACAGTACCATCCTTAGAGTAAATTAGTAGATTATCCATTAAATGAGATTATCCATTTGATTATACTCTTTAAAGCATTGTGTTCTCTTTGTCAAATATATCAATAGATGTTTATGTATATATTGTCATACATATATATACATATACAGTATGGTATATATATTTAAAAAGGATAGACAATACAGTTCTGTGGCTAACAAAATGCTTTTATTTGTGCGAGCTTTCGAGATGCACTGATCTCTTCTTCCAGCGATGGTACATTGAATAAAGCTAGCAAGGTTAAACTTAAAAACAGTGCATATAAGAATGTTATCTTTGACTGAAAACTAACACCCCTCCTTTGTAATATGCGATTTATGACTTGAGGTGTTAAATAGTCCCTGAATGTTAGTGATGTAATAGTGTGTGTATGTATGTAAATATAAATTGGTAAAGAGCCCACTGTGTACAGTATACAGCGCTTTACAAAAGGTTTGTGTAGAGTGGGAGTGTATATTAATGGTGTGGGTAGGTGTGGAAATGTAAGAGGCTGTAGCATTACTAAAAGTGTGTGTAGATACTGTGTGGTCCCTATTGGTATGAAGGGATGGAATTACATAGAATATTTGAATGTGCGAGAGACAGCTATGTGTGCATACATATAGCGCAGTATGTATAGACATGGCATTTTGCACTCATGGGAAGAGAGTTCTCTCATGTCAGTAATGACTCATATAACTTCGGTCATCGCTAAGTGTCCCGAACAGTTGCATGCATTTGTATTCATGCAACCATCTCTCTTTCGTGTTCTAAGATTACCTTTGAGTATGGCCACCTTCAGATCATTCATTTTGTGGCCAGAGTCAGGGAAATGTTCACAACAGGACTGTCTCTTGTTCTGCTTGTGATGCTGTGGCGATGCTGATTCATTCTCTTGTTTAGCCCCTGTCCCATCTCAGATGAACCTTCCTCTGATTTTGTACTCCAGATTCCTGTTTGGTATTTGTATTGTGCCCACTGTGTGGAGCATTGCGCAGGTTTTGCATCTTGCGTCCTGGCATGGTCTTGTACTGCATTCAGTTGTACTGTTGAATACTTCACTCCTCACCATCATTTTCTTGAGATTATGAGATTGTCTGTATGATAATAAGGGTGTTTCAGGGAAGACCTGTTGCAGTCTTGTATCTTCCTGAAGAACGGGTTGTAGTTCCCTAGTGATCTTGCGTAGGCCTTTTAGGTGTGGGTTATATGTGACCACTAAAGGTACCTGTCGCTTGTCTCTTTCTGTCTGTATTCAAGGAGATCACTTCTTCGTATTCTGGTGTCTTTGTGGATTTGCTAGTCTACAATTCTGTTGTTATATCCACGGTTTATGAAGTCCGATCTGAAGGCTGTAATTCGCTGGCCTCTGTCTGCTGTGTCAGATCATATCCAGCTGTGTCGTATGGCTTGACTGTAGATGGTTGCATGCTTAGTGTGTGTCAGGTGGAAGCTATTTTCCCTTATATAGCTGGCTCTGTCTGTAGGTTTCCGGTATACAGAAGTCTGTAGTTGGTTGTTCTTTATAGTAATGGTGGTGTCTAGGAAGTAAACTTCGTCTGGGGACTGGGTGAGTTTGAGGTTGATGGTCGGGTGGAACGTATTGAAGTTCTCATGGAACTGTAGGAGGTCCTTTTCACGAGAGGTACAAATCAGGAGGATGTCATCGATGTAACGAAGGTATGTAAGGGGTTTCAAGTGACAGGTTGAAATAAAGTAACTTTCCAGTTTTGTGCTGAACAGATGGGCATACTGGGCAGAGTGCCCATAGCGATCCCGGTTGTCTGGAGGTATGTGTCATTTCCAAAATTTCACTGTCTCTGTGACTGGATGCTGAAAAATAAAAGAATCAAGGTGTTGCAATGGCCCAGTCAAAGTCCAGACCTCAACCCGATTGAAATGCTGTGGCTGGACCTTAAGAGAGCTGGGCATAAACAAATGCACTCAAACCTCAATGAACTGAAGCAACGTTGTAATGAAGAGTGGGCCAAATTTCCTCCACAACGATGTGAGAGACTGATAGTCATACGGAAAACGATTACTTCAAGTTATTGCTGCTAAAGGTGGTTCTAAAAGCTATTGAATCATAAGTTATACTTAGTTTTTCACACATGGCTTCTCCATTTTGGCTTTATTTTTGTTAAATAAATCATGACACCGTGTAATATGTCATGTGTTGTTGTTCATCTGAGATTATAGTTACCTAATTTTAAGACCTGCTAAGGAACAGATGATTGTTATGTCCTGATATGTAAAACCATAGAATTCAAAGAGGGTGTACTTTCTTTTTCACACAACTGTATATCTTTATTTATATAGTGCCAAAAGTGTACTCGGTGCTTCACAAAGAAAACAATACAGAGAATTATAATAATACAATCAACACAGCCAAATAAGACAATAGGAAAGGAAATCCCTGCCCCTAAGAGTTTACAATCTAAGTGTTGTGAGATTTACAGAGACAGCAGGTGAGGGAATAAGTGCAGTGACTGGCAGTGCTTTGCCTCAGTGACTGTGGGTGTGGGACAATAGCCATGAGTGCAGGTTATTGGGTTGTGTGATTTGTGAGGTAAGTTTTAAGGTTTGTCAATATTAGATCAATCCGATAGGTTAACACCGTTAGCAAGGGAAGAGGTGTCAGGGAGGCGAGGATGAGAGCAGGTCTGTATATGGCTGGGTCCAGGATTAGGAGAGATATGTCCCGCAGCAGGAAGTAGTAGATAGAGGGTGTGAATAGAGCTACACTAATGCAGCTACACTTATTACTATTAGAGAAGTGAAGCCTTAAAACCTTCTCAGAGGTGGAGGGCAAAATAAAGGTGTGAAGCTGTATAAACTACTTAAGGATTTACAAGTCTGAATTTTGAATTGCTGCACCATGGCAAAATTGGGAATATGTCCCCAAAAACAACAGTTTTTGCTTTAGTAAATCTCCTAATGGCTCAATTAGCCTTAGCTCGGGCAACACAGGCAAATAGAAAAAAATTAATCACCACGAGCTTTATACAGTAAATGCTGAATGGAAATTGACCTTTTTTTCACGGATTTTCCCCGATTTTCACTTTCTTAAATAGTCCCCAATTTCTCCCTGCTTTGAAAATCTGAGGCACAGAGAAATAACAGGCAATGTTTATTAAGAAGTGCTACTCCATAAGACTCCTTCCAGCATTGCTTAGTAAATATAGCCATTTATGACCTATTCAATTTAATACAGTATGTGTTTTAGGTGTTTTATTGCATGGAAGGTGTCTTATGGAGTAGAACTTCTTAAATATGGCCCAATGTGGTGCCGACCTTAGGAAGCATTTCTGTTTGAGAAACCCGTTGTTGACCGTGACACGTCGCTTATTTGGACTCCTGACAGCCACCATAGGTGGTTTAGCACTCACGATCAGCTGTTCTTGCAATCCTGCTGTCCAGACGTGGAAGCGGGGCTTCCCTGCATCACAGCTACCTGTGAGACTCCGATCCGCCACGCTGTGGATATCCATCTGTAAGAGCTTTCCTTTACTCCATGTGAGCTCATTATTGTCATATATCTGTGCCTTATAAATATATATTTTCACATATATATCTTTTTGTGTGCGATACATTATTATTCCTTTGGATTCCAAAGGATTATTTATCCTTTGTGTGCGATACATTCACCACATTCGTGGGGAGGAACAAACACTTTACTATCCATCAGCTGACTTCACGATCAAGTGGAACCTGAGTGGGGAGGAACACTTACCTGCCCTTTACCTACCACTTGACTGCACAATCCAGGGAGAACAGAAGTGATTTGAGGGATATCCATAAAGATACGTTTCAAGGCCCTTCTTGCTCTCATGACCATGTGAGTAGTGGCATTGTCTATTCATAATTGTTACCTTATCACCATCACTTGGAATTTTCAATGTTACACTATGTGTGTATTTTCATTCATATCTTTCACATGAACTTCATCTTTCCAATCTTCATGAGCATCTAGGATGGATACTATTGGGTTGAGCAGCATATCCAATTTTGTATTTTATGACCATTTTGTTTATATTCACGTATTGATATATACGCATCCATTGTATTCACACCATCACCACCTCATTAGGGCATGCCTCAGTACTTCTCCTTTCATAATATACAGCATACATCATAAGGGATTCCAGTGTGAGATCGTTCATGACATGCGCTACAGTATGTCAATAGGGCACTGAAGGGTAAGAAGCAAAAAGTAATGCGTTAAGGTGTAAATACTCAAAGCTCTGTTAAATCTGTGACGTTACCTGATTAGGTAATGGGTGCCATTTTCCCTCCATTTAACGGGTATTCTCAAATCTAATGATATGCAAAAACAATGGCCTTTAGGTTCCTCATTAGCATAGACTTAACAAGATGCTTGCACACGTATGTGTATTAAACATATTAATGCCAAGCTACGTGTTAACATCTACTAATGCACATCCGCATTAAACAGTACTACACATGCGCATAAATATACTAGCACAATATAGTATAGTAGCTCACGCTTGTTAGCGTTTGTTAATGTGCATTTGCATTTAAATAATTTAAAAAAAAATGTAAGTATAAGTTAAATAATTACCGTTACATAGACCATATACCGAGATACAATAAGCAACATGTCCCAGGCAGCATGGTCTTTCTAGCCAGGCAGATAGGAGCAAGATGGTCAGGTACAGTACAGAGGAGCTTGACATGTTATTCAGTGGCACAGTTGCAAACTATGTAAAGCTGTTAGGGGAGCACTGCTAGCACACAAGCACAAGCAAACAAAATGCCACCTGTAGCAACATCCTGGAGACTATTAATAGTTTAGATCATGCTGTCAGAACCACTGACAATGTTTTAGCACCCAATTGCTTAATATAGTTAGACAGACAATAGGTGATTATACTACCATCTCGTCATACCACGTTCTCTGACACACAGTCCATCAGATTATTGACACCTTTAGCTGAACCAATCTTTCCAACACCAGAGCTTCAACTGCGATGTAGTTTGTGCCACCAGCATGGGGCTTATGGTTCCAATGCCTCCACTCCTGTGAGTCAAAATAACACAATGTTCTTAAATAATTGATACTCAGTATTTTTAACAATGTTGGTATTTCTTGCTTCTTATGTGATTAGAAGCACAGAAGAAAGTGTCTGAAGTCACAATAGCCCCTTTAGTACGCACTCATGGTATAATATAAACATATAGTTAAGGATAATGTATCCACAGAGAGAGCTGAAACGGAGCGCTTAACCACAAACTCAAGGTATATAGTGGTAGCCAAACATCTAAACTGTTAAAAGCAAAAATAATACATTTGTAATAATAATAATCTATAACAACGCCGAAACACAAAGTGAACGTATGTAATCAGTGAATATAAAATAGGAATAAAATAAATCCAAAGGTGGGTAAGGGGTGTTGGAGAATACTTAGTGGTCGAGCAGAGTGTATCATATCAATGGCAAAACAAAACAAAAATATATCAAACCAAATGTAGGTAGGTATGCTAACAAGAATATATCCCTAATGTGTAACCACTAAATGACCACAATCGTCCAATGTAAAGCCCCGATGGCGTTGATTAACCGTATATTATTGAGTATATCTCATAAATGCTATTATTTTTACTCTGTTTGTGAGTGCGCTTTTTATATTTTACAATCCCATAAATACTGTTTTATACTTTATCACACTAGGAGTGTGCCTGTTTTTTCTTTTTGTTTTCTGTATATATATATATATATATATATATACTGATTCTTATGTGATTATACCGATGCATTATGACAACACTGAAGTGATAGAAAATCACTTTACTAAAATAGAAAAAAAAAGCGGGTCTTACATTGGACACATAACCTGTTGGCAGACAATATAATGAATACATTATAATTCTCTAATTAATACTTCAAAATATTTTAGCTATTACATGGTCCCAGACTTGGCAGCCTATCCTTGTATTATCCTCCACTCCAGCAGGGAGGACATCTGGATCTGTTTCAAATCTGCCTCTATGATCCCTGTCAAGTGGCCATTGATAGCTATATTGTGTTGAATATAACAAGCAATAATGATATCAATAACTATCTCAGGGCTATACTTTAGCACACCACCCAATGAATCTAAACACCTGAAGCGACTTTTCAACACTCCAAATATCTGCTCAAGGACAGAACGCTTACATCTTTGTGCCACATTAAAACATATTTGTGCTGGAGTGTGTGAGGCTTAGCAAAGGAAGTTAAAAACAAAGCCCAGCATCCATATCATGCTTCACCTGTGTAAACATAAAGACAGTAATAATTTATTTTTGGACACAAAATTTGTAAACATTGTGAGAAAGAAACAAAGTGTACAACTGTTCTATGCTTATGTGCTTAAGTGTTTAAAAATGAAGCTTTGAAATCACCTCACAACCATCCATCTCCATATCAAACCTCTTCCAAACATCAAGCAATGGATGGATGATGCAGGATATCTGCATCATGGTCTAATCCCGGTCTTTTGGATCCATCACATTAGGGAACCCCGCTGTCTGGTAGAAACTGCTTTTTACTTCTTGCAACACAGTCCTATCTCGGGGGAAACAAATATATTTAGTCATGTGTTCCTTCATAACACACAGAAATTGATTGAAATAATGCAAAAATGTGGAATGCGCTATTCCACTGACTGTGGCAATTGTACTCTGAAAAGAACCCAAGGCTAAAAAATGTATGAACTCAGCATTTTCCCCAAGCCAGGAACAGTGTGACTCCTGCCAGTGCACAACTCCAAACTTGCTTTTAATTGTTCATAAAGATCCAGAATAATGAAATACCCCATATAAGCACAGATGCTGACAGCTTTCCCAGGACCGAGGACTCAAGATTCCACCAGTTCCCCCGATGTTGGCATCCTTGCAAGCCCCCCAATCACACACCTCTTCGTGATCTCATCCCCCTCTATTTATCTCCCCTTCTCACACTCTCCCCCCTCCTTATTATCAATCTCCCCTCACTCACTGTCTCCTCACTGCCCTTGCTGTCTCTCACTCCCTCTTCCCACCTCACTCTCTCCTCTCCCCGTATCTATCACTCCGTCTCTTACTCTTCCATGTCTCTCTCATTCTCCCTCACTCACTCCCCTCTGTCTCCCTTACACCCCCTCCTGCTCACTCTCCCCCTTCTCCACCTCCTCCTCCTCCTCCTCACTCCTTGCTCCTCTCACACACTCCCTCCTTTCACTTATCACTTTTTTACTCACCGTTAACTATTTGTATACCTGGCTTGTGACTTCTATTTTTTAAAAGGCAACTTTAAAAAAAAAACAATGCAATTGAGTGTACTGCACTGCACCTTTAAGTCAAACATGAGTGTTTTTATTTATTTACATTTGAGTACCAAATAAATAATCCATGTATCATTTTGAATTGAGCCAACATCAGCAGGAACATTGCATAATATATAACTACTGACATATTAAACATTAGTCAATTCAATAATGGTTCAAACCTGCCAGCTACAGTTACATTAACCAATATTTGTACAGTCAGTTGTGTTTGTAAGTAAAGCATTAGTGGCAACTCTGTTTTCTCAGCAACTTTTGATAAAGTTGTAGAAAAGTTGGGACTGTATTTGAACAGCTGAAATGCCAGCACCTTGAACCCCAAGCCACATGGGGATCCAACCAATGTGATAACGTATATTATTAATCTATTAATATATAGGCCTGACGCATTCTTTCAAAGTAGAATTTAACTTTACTCTATCCATATAATATTTATACATTAATTTTGACATCTACAAATTGACTTCATTTCAACCCTGTGGTCCTGATTACATACAGTACTTCAATGTGCAATTCATCTGTAGTTAAGATCACCAGATGTCATTTCTTTATTGGACATGTTCTATTTTTGGATCGATATTTGTGTCCAGTTCTCTTTTTGCTTAAATGCTATTTTGTCCTAGTTTCAGCATTTTAAATCTAAAAGGTCCGGGAAGGCGCATGCAGGCACTATTGAAGTGTGTGCCGTGTCCCTACATCACAGCACTGATGAAAGGAGCAGTAAATACAATGTCACAGGTGAAGAAGGAAGGAGACAGTAGAACTTTTGACACAGTCATAGCAGACACATCATCCATCGGCCTCTGGTGGCCATATCCCTTCCTCTATCGAGCGCCTGTGCCCAGTCTCTCCCTCACTTCATTCAGGCACAGCATGGTTCTTTCTCATTGAGACACCATTCCTCGAGTCCATGCATACACACGTTCTTTTGTCAGGTCCCACAGCCTTCATTTCCAATCCTCAGGGCAGTGAGTCAGTTTATTCCTCCTGTGGTCCATGTCCCTGACGCCTTACCTTCATTACTTCTGTAATGGTGTTTCCCCCACCCAGTGGGAGATTTGGCCATTACTACGTATGAGGTGCATGATATCTGCTAGTAACAGGAGGGCCGAGTCGTCCGTCGGTGGTAGTAGGGACACAGGACTAGGCTTTTGGGGTTCATACCCTACATATGCTTTCACAGTGCCTCCATCTGCCGTAGGCTCCAGGGAACTGAAGGTGATCTCCCATGGTAAAATTATTACCTCTCCCTCCAGTAAGGTCACACACCATGCAGGAGGTATAACAGGAACGGTTTATTGTCCTCACTGTACAGCACAGTAACAAGGCAGAGTTCAGCTTGATGCAGTATCTCAGCTACCACTGAAGGATGGTCCCTGGACTTCACTACAGGCCAAGAGCACCCGCAGCAGTCCCAGCTCTTCCCTGCCCCTCTAGCAGAGGTATGGTACACACTCACTCTCCCCTGGAGGGAAGAGGACCAGAGAAGGCCCAATATTCAGGCTCTTGGCTGTATGACCTGCCCCTCAAGTGGGTAGAGGCACTGCTAAATTTGGGAAGCATCTGCCCTTAAGTACAGCCATGAGGAGGGCACCAGCTCTGCTCCATGATTGGACATGCTCAGGCCTGATGTCACCGCCTCCCACTGTCACTCAAGTGCAGCTCCAAGAAGGGGAAATCCCATATCGACTACTGTACCAGAGCTTACTGCTAGGAGTAGGGCAGACTAGTAGCCATAGATGGCATCGCTACACTTTTGTTACTGACTCAGGCCAAACCCCAGTAACCCTCACTACATCGGTTGGACCCCTGCAGCCCTCCTTCCTTTAAATAGCCTCCCAGTGTCTTTGGGCTATCAAGAATCTTGATCCTCCACTTTTCCTGTACTCAACAACTTCCTTTCTGCCCCAACTTTATCTCTCTCTCTCTTTCCCTCTTCCCCTCTTCCCCTCTTCCCCTCTTCCCCTCTTCTTTTCTGGACTTCACACAGAAAAAAATAAATACAGATAACCAAAAAGGGACACAGAAATTATGTAAAATTAGTATCGTGAAAATATGAATATTCCTTTGGTAGCCACCTTTAATAGTGAAAGGGTTAACATTTTCAAAACTGGATGTCATCAATGTACTACAGGTGTACATTAAACTACATAGTGTGACATATTAGAAATGCCTCTGGGATTTCTATCCATAGAAAATCTTTTTTACGGCAAGTGGAATTTGCTTAGCAGACTCTCTCTCTCAAAATGGAAATCAGATACTGCAAACTCTCTCTCTTTATTATTATTTATGTACTGACGTCAATCCTTTCCTTGTTAGGAGGACTTTGGAATTTTAGAATCAGTTGCATGATGTGCGCTGCACGAGCTCATGTAACTGCTTCACTGCTGGAGAAGCTTGGGTGCATTGGAAATAAATAGGATGCAAAAACCTCCAGCACTAAAAGGTTAAAATTTCTTTAGCCCTTGCCAATCAATTGAACTCGATACTATACCTGGAAAACATCAGGAATAGCTAACACCGAAGTCATTCATATTAATGCTACTGATTCTAAAGTGACCAACAATCCACTAAAACAGATCTAAAAACCTGTTCCAGTTTATTTCACTATTTACTTAGCTATTTGTATCAGCTGTAAAATGTAACTTATTTGTCCCCTGTTCAGAATAGCAAGAACTATGTTACTGCACAGTAAACAATGGAAGAGAAAAACCGACTGGGAAGCTCAAAGGTAACACCGAATGGCGTCTGCCAATGCTTTCTATAGCAATGGAAGATAGGGAGCTTCTGGGGGAGAGATATGGAGAGTATAACTGCTATGTGTGACAATAATGTCCATGTAGTATCATGCAGAAAGACAGGATCAGCCTAGAGTAGCACTTAACTCACGATACAGCCACCCTCTGTGTGTCCGTGACTCTCACTCCCTCTCTCCTGATGTCAGTGTGTGCGCACACAGATGACGTCACTCCCCGGCACTGGCCTGATCCGGAGCATTAGAGAAAAGTAGAAGATCGATGCCGCTGCCTTACCAAAAAGCACAGGGACTGACCAGGCAAAAATAAAACTGAAGTTTATTCTAACAACATTAAAAAATGAACACTCAGGACGAACAAAAATAGAGCAACCTCCTCCCACGCGTTTCAGGTATGCACTGCCCTTTCTCAAGGATACTACTTTTCTCTTTTCGCACAGTAAACAATGCATTCAAGCAGCAGTCCCTCCTTGGGCGAATGTGTCAAAATGCGAGCCACAAACGATTTGTGGGTTTTTAACAAAATTCCATTCACAGATGGATACTCGTAGGCAGTTTGGACATTCAAAAATTTGGGCGAATACTCCAGAAACCTCCATTTTCCCTTGCATGAATGTCATAACATCAGCCAGCGTGGGATTTTGAATGTTTTTTACTTTCAATTCACCTAGAAGTTCCAGACCCTACAATGTGGGTTTTGCAGGAGAGGAAGAGAGACCGAAATATACCAATTGAAGTCAATACAAAATAGTTTGCATATCTTATTAGCATATACCCAAGGTATCTCAGGTGTGCTCTTTTTGGTGTACACGTGTCTCAACCCCCCTCCCCAACCCCCCTCCCCAACCCCCCAATCTTTCAGGGTCTGGACCTTCTGGGTGAATGGAATGTGAAGTGGTGGATGGTAATATTGCATACATACAAAGGTAGGCGTATGTCATTTTTAAGTCCAAGCCAAATGCTGCTGGTACTTCCTGCTTTTTAAATCAATTAAAAACGGTTTTATATTTGCCCGTGCCACACAGGAGAAATAAACTGCCATTTTGTTTCCCCTGGAAAGGACTGACGCAGCGCACCTTTACTGGTAAGTATCTGGGGCGGAAAACGCCATGAGTTCCCATGCTGGTAAAACAAAAGGGGGGCAATTATAAAAAAAACACTGAACAAAGGGGACAGCTGTTTGCAGTTCTATTCAATTGATTGTAAATTAATACATTGTAACTGTTACAATGTAAGCACTGTTGTTGGTGCCTGGTTACAGAATCTTCTTCTTTCACTGCACATCTCCTAAGCAGTGTCTTTTTTATATTCACTTTTTCTTTCCGACAATCTCTAAAATTGTTTGTCAGTCTCTCTTGATGTTCTCTGCTGCAGGTGAAACAGAATTAGTAGATACACTTCAAAATAATGAATCATATCCTAGAACAGGGGAGCGCAAACTTTTGGAGCTGCGCCTCCTGCCTGCTCCCTCTCGCGCCCCCCTTACCTTGTTTGGCAGCGTCAAATGACGCCACAGGGTCACATGACGTGACGTTGCCATGGAGATCGACGTGTGACGACACTCCGCAGGACACCGCGGCATCATTTGATGCCGCGTTGCCATGGCGACGTGTCACAGCCAACTCATCTCTATCCCGATAAGGGAGTTGCAGAGGCCCCATGCGATACCCAGCATTTCATTTAAATGGGCTATAATGCCACAATCTGCATTATTGCATTTTGATGAATACTCACCTAAAACTCACAATAATGCCAAGGGGATACAAAATATATGAGACTGGTGTTATAAATGCTTACAAAATGTTGAATTGTTGATTTGTCATTCTTTTTACATGTATACAAAATGTTATTGCAGTACTGTCCAGGCCCTTCGATTTGTAATTATTTTCTAATCTGACGTTTTGAAAACGTAGTTGAAGAGCACTGCAGTAGACCAATGCACCTTTTCCCCTTTATCAGCCCTTCTTGGCTAATCTCTGGTTCACTCTTTGTATAACAGTATTTATAACATCTTTTAGTGATGTTCTGCTCTCTTAAACCTGCCTAGAACCTGTTCAATACTTTCCTTTATGTCGATTCCTTGCCTTTCCAGCAGGCTCTTAGCTCTTACCTGTTCCTATTTGCTGCCTCATGTACTGTAGGAGATATTGCCTTAATGCAGCGGTTTGCAAACTGGTGGGTGGGAGATTTGTCTGGGGGGGCGCGGGCAGTTGCAGAGGTCCCGTGCTCTTCCCCCAGGCATTTAAATTAATGCTAGGGGATCGCATGAGGCCCCTGCAACCACAAAAAACTAACCTGGATTCAGAAGCGGTGACGTGTCACCATGGCAACGTGGCGTCAAATGACACTGTGCGTCAAATGAGGCTGTGGGTCATGTGACCTGATGTCACGTGACCCCGGAGCGTCATTTGATGCAGTGGTAAAGGTAGGAAGGGAGGTCGCGAGCTCCGAGCAGGCAGAAAGGGGGGCGCAGCCATAAAAGTTTGCGCTCTCCTACCTTAATGGTCCAATGACCCTGCAACCAAGATAACATCTGGTTGCTTCTTATGCTTCAAACTGTCACTGGCCAGTTCAACATATTGTATCACCTGGTGTATGCCTGAACCGTGATCCCACTTCACTGAGGATATGGCTGTTGAGGTCAGATTTCAAAAATAGCAAAAGTCAATGTGCCCGGGGTCTTGGTACGCCTTATTCAACTACACTTGTAAAAAGTTGTGGATTCTTTATTTGCTCTTGATCTACGGTTGCTCTATCTATGCAACAGCCAAATGAGGAGCTGCTGCGTGTGTCCTTGTCATGGATGTATGTTTTCATTTGTTTATATAGTGCCAATAGTGTACTGTATGCATCGCTTTCCAAAATTACAGTAAAGGGATAAGAGCAGCATATAAATGATAACATGCGGCAATGGGAGACCTCACACCGAAGAGCTTTCAATCGAAGACCCAGATCCACAAAAATGTGCTAAGCTTTAGTGCACATATGAATTCCCATTAATGGGAGGCAAGGTATGCTTAAATATAGCACCCTTTTGTGGATCTGGACCTAAGTGGTATGATGGGGGAAACAGTGGGGGTAAAAGTGCATTTATTAAGTGTGAGTCAGGGAGGTCAATGGTATCTGGGCTAGTTTAAAGAGAGGTGCATTTTCAGCTGTTCCATAGGTAGGGAGAGATGTGGAAAAGGTTTACAATGTGATGCGGGAGGATTGTACAAAAAATCGACGTACTTAAGTCGAGGATAAGATGCAATTAGGTGTGTAATGAGAGATCAAGTTGAGATATATGGAGGTGCAAAGGAGTGTAGAGCATTGAAGGAGAGGAGTACATGTAGTTCATAAGAAGATTTGGAGGTTGTCAACAGAGAGATTTTAAGAAGTCAGAAGCAAATACAAGTCAAGAAGAGCAGCAGCATTTTGAGATGTTTGTAAGCAAGAGAGGTGTGAAGCAGGGAGGCCAGATAAAAGACTGTTGCAGTAATCAATATAAGGGCATGGAATAGCGTTTTAGTAGTGGAGGAGGAGAGGAAGGGACATATCTTTGCTGTGGAAGAAAAATTGACAAGATTTAGTAATAGTGTGTAGCACTGCTTCCACCAACTCCCCCCCCCCCCCCCGTCTGGGAGATCTGGCCTTTGCTACCGGTGGTGTGGTGTTTCATACCTGTTACGTTTCAGTAGATGCTGAGGGTCCGCATTGGTATGGGGAAACAGGACAGGCTTTTGGGATGTCATCAGGCTGTGTTCTTCTCTGGTGCTAGCGCCTCCATTCACAGCAGGCTCCATGTGGCTGGAGATCGTCCCCACTGTGAAAGTCATAAAGCATACCCTTACCCAATAGACTGTAGACTCCGGCAGGGGTATATAAAACAGGATCCTCTTTATTAGCATCCACTGCAGATCTTCGTACAGAGGATACATGCTCTGCAGAGACAGGCCAAACCTCTGTATGGTACCTGACCTTCTATTAGAATTGAGGCCTTACAATCTGTTGGATCTTTATCTTCAGCCAGCCCCATTAAGGGGCTCAACGGCACGTCTCAATCCCAAGGGGGAGAGACCCAGACTGACAATCATTTGGAATGGCTTCCTCCCTAGTGCTGAGGGGGAGGGAACAAGGTCTGCACATAGACCAAGTTCCACCTCCACCCAGTCACTCAGGGAGGCTGCCTGAGGATGGCGAAAACCCAAGATGATAGCCTGTCACAGCCGGTAGCTACCAGGTCTTACATGACAGGGGGGTAGAAGTATAGCCAGAACTAGCCATGGTTACAAGTGTTTTATGATGGGTTAAGGAGAGGGAGGAGTTGTATTGTACCCCTAGACAATGTACCTGTGAGACTCAGTAGTGAGGACGGGAACCACAGAAGAAGCAAGAATTTTAAGAAGATGGGAGGGAAATGGGGCAAGGCTTAATGTGGTGAAGGGGGAAGAGTGGCTGAGATACTTTTTCCTCTGTAACTGGAGAAAAGGAATCAAAGCTAGAAGGAGGAGGGTTAGAAAGGAGAAGCATGGAAGGGACACAGGAGATTTGTTTGCAGATAGCTTTCACCTTTCACTTGAAATAATAAATAAAGTTTTGGGGTGTAGTGGAAGGAGCGGAGCATGTTGTAGAGGGAGGAAAAGAAGGAAGTCAAAGAAAGAGCAGTAGTGACCTGGGTTTGAATCATGCATGTTTATTAGTAAGGTAAGATAGTTCTGTTTGGTGAGAATAAAAACAGTGTTAAACCAGTACAGGAGCAATTTGTAATAGAGGATATACAGTTAGGTCCAGAAATAATTGGACACTGACACAATTTTCATAATTTTGGCTCTGTACGCCACCACAATGGATTTGAAATGAAACAACCGAGATGCAATAGAAGTGCAGACTTTCAGCTTTAACTCAAGTGGTTGAACAAAAATATTGTATGAAACGTTTAGGAATTGCAACCATTTTCATACAAAGTACCCTTATTTCAGGGGCTCAAATGTAAGTGGACAAATGAACAGAATCATAAATAAAATGTTCATTTTTAATACTTTGTCGAGATTCCTGAACAGGCAATGACTGCTTTAAGTCTGGAACGCATGGACATCACCAAACGCTGGGTTTCCTCCTTTGTGATGCTTTGCCAGGCCTTTACTGCAGCTGTCTTCAGTTGTTGTTTGTTCGTGAGTCTTTCTGCCTTAAGTTTTGTCTTCAGCAAAGTGAAATGCATGCTCGATCGGGTTGAGATCAGGTGATTTACTCGGCCATTGCAGAATATTCCACTTTTTTGCCTTAAAAAACTCCTGGGTTGCTTTCACAGTATGTTTTGGGTCATTGTACATCTGTAAAGTGAAGCGCCGTCCAATCAACTTCGCTGAATCTGAGCAGACAATATATCCCTATACACTTCAGAATTCATCCGGCTGCTTCTGTCTTCTGTCACATCATCAATAAACACTAGTAACCCAGTGTCATTGTAAGCCATGCATGCCCATGCCATCACACTGCCTCCACTGTGTTTTACAGCTGATGTGGTATGCTTCGGATCATGAGCCATTGCAAGCCTTCTCCATACTTTTTTCTTCCCATCATTCTGGTACAGGTTGATCTTAGTTTCATCTGTCCAAAGAATGCTGTTCCGGAACTGGGCTGGCTTTTTTAGATATTGTTTGGCAAAGTCTAATCTGGCCTTTCTATTCTTGAGGCTTATGAATGGTTTGCATGTTGTGATGAACCCTCTGTATTTGCTCTTGTGAAGTCTTCTCTTTATGGTAGACTTGGATAATGATATGCCTACCTCCTGGAGAGTGTTCTTCACTTGGCTGGATGTTGTGAAGGGGTTTTTCTTTGGCATGGAAAGGATCCTACGATCATCCACCACTGTTTTCTTCCGTGGACGTCCAGGCCTTTTTGTGTTGCAGAGCTCACAAGTGCATTCTTTTTTTCTCAGAATGTACCAAACTGTTGATTTGGCCACTCCTAATGTTCCTGCTATCTCTCTGATGGATTTTCTTTTTTTTTTGCAGCCTAAGGATGCCCTGTTTCACTTGCATTGAGAGCTCCTTTGACCGAATGTTGTGGGTTCACAGCAAAAGCTTCCAAATGCGAATGCTACACCTGGAATCAACTCCAGACCTTTTACCTGCGTAATTGATGATGAAATAACGAAGGAATAGCCCACACCTGTCCATGAAACAGCTTTTGAGTCAATTGTCCAATTACTTTTGGTCCCTTGAAAAAGAGGGGGCTACATATTAAAGAGATGTAATTCCTAAACCCTTCCTCCAATTTGGATGTGAATACCCTCAAATTAAAGCTGATAGACTGCACTTTAAGCCCATATTCATTATTTAACTGTAACTTGAATTTATTTTGGTACACAGCTGAAATAACAAACCTTGTATCAGTGTCCAATTATTTCCGGACATAACTGTATGTTAGAGAGTGTGACTTTCTCCAGGGGAGTTCAACAGAATAGTAGTAAAATCAGAGCAGGCTGTAATTTTTCCCCAGAAGGACTTGGAAAGACTGGAAACTTGGGCAGGTAAATGGCAAATGAGGTTAAATACAGATAAATGTAAGGTTATGAATTTGGGAAACAAGAATAAATAAATGATTTACAAATTAAATGGAGAAAGAAGGATATTCAGCGCTCGTGCTGCAGATGTGAAGATAGGAAAATCCCTTTGCTGCACGTGCATGGAGCGTCTCCCCAAATGCTTCCACTTCAAAGGTGATCCCCCCTAAAAGGGGGGAGGACACCCTGAGAAACAGAAAAGAAAAAATGCACAGATGCGCACCAGGGATTAGATTAATGTTATTTATTATTAAAAAAAACACATAAACAGCTGAGAGGATCCAACCCCTCCTCAGCTAAATGGGTTAAACTGCCCAGATATAGAAACCATACATATGGACTCTAAAAATAGAATACCCTAAACAGTAAAACACACAGTAAAAATATACATTCAATGTTAAAAGAAATAAGCAAAGAAAATAGCAACAGCCCAAGGTAATTTAAGTTTAAACCGCCATAGAGGACTATAATACCGCTGACAGGGGGAAACGAACACTCACACTGGGGCAGAAGTGGGGGTCCACGGATGACCGCACAGGATCCGGATCGCGGCACCGCAGAAGGTGAAAAAACACCACTTGTGCCTCAGGCAGGCTCCGTCTCAGCCTCTCAGCAAACACGCGCAGGATGACCTGTCGTGACCTCTACGCGTTTCGCACCACGTGCTTCGTCAGGAGGACCTCCTGACGAAGCACGTGGTGCGAAACGCGTAGAGGTCAGGACAGGTCATCCTGCGCGTGTTTGCTGAGAGGCTGAGACGGAGCCTGCCTGAGGCACAAGTGGTGTTTTTTCACCTTCTGCGGTGCCGCGATCCGGATCCTGTGCGGTCATCCGTGGACCCCCACTTCTGCCCCAGTGTGAGTATTCGTTTCCCCCTGTCAGCGGTATTATAGTCCTCTATGGCGGTTTTAACTTAAATTACCTTGGGCTGTTGCTATTTTCTTTGTTTATTTCTTTTAACATTGAATGTATATTTTTACTGTGTGTGTTTTACTGTTTAGGGTATTCTATTTTTAGAGTCCATATGTATGGTTTATATATCTGGGCAGTTTAACCTATTTAGCTGAGGAGGGGTTGGATCCTCTCAGCTGTTTATGTGTTTTTTTTAATAATAAATAACATTAATCTAATCCCTGGTGCGCATCTGTGCATTTTTTCTTTTCTACAAATTAAATGGGTATAAATTAGGAGAATCTTTGCTGGAGAAGGATTTCAGAGTGCTTGTAGACAGCAGGCGAAGCAAAAGTGCCCATAGTCATGCAGTAGCTGCAAAGGCAAATAAGATGTTATCTTGCTTCAAACTGGTAATGCATAGAAGGGAATTAAGCATAATTATGCCATCTATAATACATTAGTAAGACCACTCCTTGAATATTGAGTAGAGTATTAGGCACTGTGACGGTGAGGGGGTAACCAGGCTCTTAATAAAGGTCAAGCTCTGTTTTGGTTACCTCTGATCCAAGTATAAGGGTTCGAGAGTGTCAGCTCTTGAGCCCAGTACTGTTTAATGTATAAACTGTAATGTGTGTTAATAAAGAATTTGATGTGTTTTTGCCTTTTCAGGGATGCCAGCAAGCAGGGATTGCTAAGGTATGAGTTTCAAGGGGGGGTTTGCGGATAAATTGTTGCTAGAATGTGCCTAGGTAGTTGGGGTCCGGAGTTGTCAGTTCCTTTAAAAATGTACACGAGAATCATGCTTGGTTCTCGGATACATGTAGGCACATTGTCCCGGCAATATCTCCCCTTGAAAATGTCTGCGCGACTCACCGCTAGGGTTCCCTGCTTCAGCATAGCCCAGGAAGGTAAATGGGGTAAAGGGATGCAAAGTGTCCCTGTAACTATGAGGGGTCCCTATGTTAAGTGGGATACCCAGTTAATGCCCAGGTAGCCCAGAACCTGTATTGGGGTTCATGGGCACTCCCACCATTCAGTAAGTATAAGGTTGTGAGGGGACTCTTAGAGTCTAGTCTATTAGATAGTGTGTGGGGAATAAAGGCTAGTAAAAAATAAAGTTCAGCTTTCTATTCAATTCCCCATACCCAGAGGATAAAGTAAAAGTGTATTTTATTAACACTGGGTTTAATATTGTATATACTATTGTGCACAGTAAATGAGCTGGGACTTTCGGAACCAATGTTCAGACAGGCTACGAAGTTGGTGCCAGTGAGTCTGCTGAACATCGGAGATGAAAGCCACCACAGGATACCAGGGGTGTGAAGACAATTGGGTAGCAGGGAAGTGCTCAAATACCCATGTCCTCGGATGAATGGCAGTCGTCCGGGCTGCCATTTGTCTCACCAGACTTGGAGGAGCCTGACCCAGTGGGTGGCATCTGAATAGCAAGGGACTAAGGTTGTTAACTTGCGCATGTCCCTTGGCAGATTCAGATTCCCCGCTTACCTGGCTTTCCAGACCGGCATCGCTCTGATTGGCTGTTGAGAAAGTTCCCACGCTCTGATTCGTGGAGGTATTTTGTCAATGAACTCCAAAATACTATAAGAAACCCCTAAGCCAATCACCGGTGATATGTACAGCCCCAGAAGTGTGGGCAAGCTTTTCAAAAGTGCTCTTGTACGAAAAGCAGAGCACCGGCTTCAGAAAAGTCTCCCAAGAAAATATTCTAAGTCCCACTTTTTGCGGCCAAGTATTTACAAATGAAAAATCAACGGCAGAAAAATTTCTAAGTCCTGACTTTTGACGGCCAAGTTCTGAGAAGAGAATGTAGCGTTCGCGGCTGGAATTACAAGCAGTTTTTAGTTCCAGGAGTTTGGTGCTAACACGCGGTCAAAAAAAGAGTCCAAGTTCTCAAAAGAGAAGGCAGCGGTGGCGTGTGGAACTTCACGCCGATTTGGGAACCAGGGGGTTTCAGGCTAAGTCCCGGTCAGGGGAAAACTCTTATTTAGATTTCCCTGCACCTAGAATAATCATATTTTCAACCCCTAGTAAGTGTGCTTTTCAACTGTCTTTGGGTTCCATTGTGTGTATGCCTATTTCTGTGAATAAATTTACAATTTATTTCATTATCTTGCTTTGCTCAATGAATGATCCTGGTAAAAAGGTGTAAATGCCTGCTCTCCTGTGATAGGCACCAATCCATAAAAAAAGACATTATGGAACTTGAAAAAGTGCAGAGAAGAGCCACCAAATTAATTAAGGAGATGACAAATCTGACATAAGGAGAGGCTATCTAAAATGTGTTTACATTACAAAATTACTTCTTCTTCTTGTCCATAGTTTTAACAGTGCTATATACAGTAGAAATTAGATTACATGTTGATACATCGGTCCAAAAATAATTCTCATTAACTTCTTCAATCATTAAATACATCTCTGTTCTGAATACTTAATGTCTTCTTTTAAATGTCATTAGTCTATTTCTCAAGTTGCAAATCCATAAAGAAATGTAAATCTTTTATCAATTTTCAGAACAGGGAACATTTTGTCCTGGCTGCGCCTTTGCTATAAACAATACACATTAAATTCAGCTATGAAATATAGTATTGACTTCAGCACTTGTCAAGGGATATATTTTGTTTATTGTTATTGGTATGCAACACTAGGGAGTCAGAGTGAAACTTTAATTTAGTTGTGGTTATTTATATATAGTACTTCTTATACATATGTATTAGCCAGACTAACATTCCCCACAACTCTGGGGAATGTGACATCCCAGGCAGGCACAGCAGCACAATATTATCTTACCGGATGCCCTCGGCTTTCTTTCCTGTGGCCGGGGAATGACGCGGTCAGTTTCCCAGCTGCTGGGTATCTTTTTCAGGCTATCCATATATTCTCCAATATCTTATATGTACACCTTTAGTTTTTCATCATATATTTCTCCATCAATCCCCATGAAAATTTGCACAATTGTTGGTCTGTTGTGTAGATTAACACTACAGAAGAAGCAATATGTAGACAATCAACTGATGATAACTAAATTGATGTCACTGTATTATGTCAACAAGTACCAGATACACTACGGTAGCTTTATGTTGATTAAACGAGAAATAAGAGTTTTTCCTTCAAAGCTCGTAAATGTGTTAAACTGCTGTAATCTATTCTACACTGTAATCTGAAACAGTAAGATTACTATAGTATGTCCAAAGTGTGTGTTCAAAATGTCCTCCTTATGCCCGAAGACGAGTACGCAACTGTCTGATTGAATAATTGATAGTGTTGATCCAACTGCTCCCACCCCTAAACGATACGTTGGTTTACAAATTTGTTTTTTCAGTCCTCCTAGCGACAATCCTTTATCAGAAAACATTTTATGTAAGTATTTTGGTCTAGGTAATGTTTAACCACTGCTCAACATTAATATTCAAATCACATAAGTAAAAAGTGGTGCATGGGAAATAGTGTGTAGGAATGTAGTATATATATAATATAATGTAAATATAATGTAGGGAAATAGTGTGTAGGAATGTAGTGTAGTTCCATAGTGTGTAGGAATGGTCTAAGATGACCAACAGAGAAGAAATCCCATAAGGTTGCACTCAACTAAATTATAACTCTGAGTAAATAGAACTAATTTACAAACCATATGGGTAACCAGAAGGTTTAAAACACAAAACAAAAAATTATTTAATATTACATAAATTTACACTTCTAATTGAAATCTATTTAGCTTATATATAAAAGTTATCTTAAAATTCTCTAAAGAAAGCAGCGACGGAGCAAGTCAGCAAACCCCAGTGTGGGTGTATAGGTATAAGACAAATGTGGTAATCAATATACTGTCACGACGGTCCTATATGTTGATATAAGTGCATATATACAGAACTAATTAATATAAGTCTGTATATAGTACAATAAACAGTGTGGTAATAGGCTTAGGTATGCCTAGCTGATTACACTTCATGCACTAGAACTGACTAATATATGCCCAAGACCGTCTCCGATGCGTCACTATATAGGTTGCATCTATATGCCCTTAAAGTGTTTACTCCTCAAAGATGGGACATAGTACTCCTTGAGTATGCAACGTGTCTATAGTGCGCTAAATATCACCCGTTTTCGCGATGTAACCCGTCAGTTACTGGGGATGCCTCCCGCTCCGTCTTCAAGCTCCAAGACAGAAACTGGCTGACGTCATCGGTCTGCGCGTCGCCTGACACCCGACGATCGTTTCACGCCTCTTGGCGCTTCTTCAAGGGGGGAGGAGTGTACCATTGCTCCTCTATAGTATGTATTTATACACCTCCTGGGGGCGGAATTAGGGGCGTTTAATAGTAACGCGGAGTCCCTATTGGTTGGTCTCCCTCAGTCTAATTAACTGATTAGATGGCTCTTGTTATTGTAGCCGTTTCGATCAATATTGAATAGCAAATGCATAGATATGGGTCAGAATACTTAAGGTAGTACATATGACTCTTAGTGCGAGTGACGTGGTATAATTATAATTTATGCGTGTTGCGGGGTAAGTTAGTAGGAGAATTATGCGTGCATACATGTACAAAATGCACTAATATAGACATGCAGCATATACATTTTGGATTTGGTATACAGTTAACAGCTAGCTTATTAAACCGCAGGTCAATATGGTCTTATTGGTGTTGAAGGTATATACATACTGACTGTACATTGCTAAGGTGATAAAGGGGTATCTCTATGTCAGTCCTAGTATGTACAAATATACCCCACAGATATATACAAGTCGATGGGTAGCCCTAGGTTTGGTCTACATTAGGGCTAGGTTGGGTATGTGATACCAAAATCAGTCCTGCAGGTAGTGGTATGGTTATACATATATTGGTCCACTGAATGTTGTTGTATATACATGTGTGCCGTAGGTACAAAGAGGTTATGTATTTAGTTTAGGAATTACCTCAAGCTGTTTACACCGCCCAAAAGGGTCAATGCGGTCTTTCTAGTTGTTAAATATATTTAAGCTGACTGTAAACAGTATCTCTTTAGTGGTCCCACTAGGTGTATATTTATACCTAACGGATATATGTATGTGGGGTAATGACCCTCGGCCCATTACAAATTAGGGCTGGGTAGGTATATGATACCCAAATCAGTCCTGCAGGGCTGTCATTGAGACGAACATATATGAGTGCACTAAAAATAATGTATATATATTTATGTACCAAGGGTACTGGGGGAGAGAGGTAAGATGTATAGTGAGTGTAGGAGTGACAACTAGCTGTTTAGTCCGCCCAAAAGGGTCAATGCGGTCTGTCTAGATATTAAGTATATTTAACCTGACTGTAAAGTACTCAGATATTAAATGAAAGGTGAATATATGAATTCCTCATTCAGTCCTATAGGGCTGAGGGTCTTTAACGTATATATCCATTTACACTCTTTTTGTAGGAGTAGCCTATTCCAATCTCCCTTTCGTGGTCCCTGTGGCACCAATTCTATCCCTGCGAAGCGTAGATTGTTGGAAACACCCTCGTGAACACCATTTACATGTCTGGCCAGGGGTGTATCTTGATTATTACGTATGGATCCCAGATGTTCCAGGATTCTTACTTTAAGCTGGCGAAAAGTTTTGCCCACATACATTTTGTTGCATGAGCACGTAATGATGTATACAACTCCTTTGCTATTGCAATTTATGAAATCATGGATTTTGAATGTATTCTCTTTTTTGTTATCTGAGAATGATTTTGTGGGAGGCATGTGTGTACATGCCTTACACCTTCCACAAGGAAATGATCCCTGCGGTTTGTGGTCAAGCCACGTCCTATTGGGTATGGGTTGGTAGTGACTCTGTACCATCCTGTCTTTTAGGTTGCGTGATCTTCTGCTTGTAAGTGTTGGTAATGGATTCAATACTTCTATCAAATCCTCATCCTCAGTGAGTAGGTGCCAGTGCTTAGTGAAGATACGTTTTAAATCTTGCCACTGTGTATTATAAGTGCCAATAAAGCGTATTACTTCTTTGGTGTCAGTCCTTGATTTATTTTTAGTCAAAAGCATGTCTCTCTGTGTGTATTTGGCTCTTTTGTATGCTTTCTGGACTACATTCTTACTGTACCCTCTATCATAGAACCGCTGGCTCATTTCCCCTGCCTTGGTTTTAAACTCTGCCAATGTGGAGCAGTTACGTCGAAGGCGGAGAAATTGTCCCATGGGTATATTTTGGACAAGATGGTTAGGATGGTGGCTGTCCACCTGTAGAATGCTATTAGTAGCTGTGGGTTTTATAAATAGTGTGGTTTGCAGATACCCAACAGCTTCTTTATAGATGGTTATGTCCAAAAAATTAATGCAGATTTTATCCATTTGCATAGTTAATTTTAAATTGAATTTGTTGCTATTCAATTTATCACAGAACTAATGTAAGCGATCTGTTGAGCCTTTCCACAACAAGAAGATATCGTCAATGTACCAGACCCACATAATAATGTTGTCCGCATACATTTCCAGGTCACAGCCGAAAACCACGGTTTCCTCCCACCAGCCTAGAAGCACTGGCACCTACTCACTGAGGATGAGGATTTGATAGAAGTATTGAATCCATTACCAACCATTACCAACACTTACCAACACTTACAAGCAGAAGATCACGCAACCTAAAAGACAGGATGGTACAGAGTCACTACCAACCCATACCCAATAGGATGTGGCTTGACCACAAACCGCAGGGATCATTTCCTTGTGGAAGGTGTAAGGCATGTACACACATGCCTCCCACAAAATCATTCTCAGATAACAAAAAAGAGAATACATTCAAAATCCATGATTTCATAAATTGCAATAGCAAAGGAGTTGTATACATCATTACGTGCTCATGCAACAAAATGTATGTGGGCAAAACTTTTAGTCAGCTTAAAGTAAGAATCCTGGAACATCTGGGATCCATACGTAATAATCAAGATACACCCCTGGCCAGACATGTAAATGGTGTTCACGAGGGTGTTTCCAACAATCTACGCTTCGCAGGGATAGAATTGGTGCCACAGGGACCACGAAAGGGAGATTGGAATAGGCTACTCCTACAAAAAGAGTGTAAATGGATATATACGTTAAAGACCCTCAGCCCTATAGGACTGAATGAGGGATTCATATATTCACCTTTCATTTAATATCTGAGTACTTTACAGTCAGGTTAAATATACTTAATATCTAGACAGACCGCATTGACCCTTTTGGGCGGACTAAACAGCTAGTTGTCACTCCTACACTCACTATACATCTTACCTCTCTCCCCCAGTACCCTTGGTACATAAATATATATACATTATTTTTAGTGCACTCATATATGTTCGTCTCAATGACAGCCCTGCAGGACTGATTTGGGTATCATATACCTACCCAGCCCTAATTTGTAATGGGCCGAGGGTCATTACCCCACATACATATATCCGTTAGGTATAAATATACACCTAGTGGGACCACTAAAGAGATACTGTTTACAGTCAGCTTAAATATATTTAACAACTAGAAAGACCGCATTGACCCTTTTGGGCGGTGTAAACAGCTTGAGGTAATTCCTAAACTAAATACATAACCTCTTTGTACCTACGGCACACATGTATATACAACAACATTCAGTGGACCAATATATGTATAACCATACCACTACCTGCAGGACTGATTTGGGTATCCCATACCCAACCTAGCCCTAATGTAGACCAAACCTAGGGCTACCCATCGACTTGTATATATCTGTGGGGTATATTTGTACATACTAGGACTGACATAGAGATACCCCTTTATCACCTTAGCAATGTACAGTCAGTATGTATATACCTTCAACACCAATAAGACCATATTGACCTGCGGTTTAATAAGCTAGCTGTTAACTGTATACCAAATCCAAAATGTATATGCTGCATGTCTATATTAGTGCATTTTGTACATGTACAGTATGCACGCGTAATTCTCCTACTAACTAACCCCGCAACACGCATAAATTACAATTATACCACGTCACTCGCACTAAGAGTCATATGTACTACCTTAAGTATTCTGACCCATATCTATGCATTTGCTATTTAATATTGATCGAAACGGCTACAATAACAAGAGCCATCTAATCAGTTAATTAGACTGAGGGAGACCAACCAATAGGGACTCCGCGTTACTATTAAAACACCCCTAATCCCATAACCAGGAGGTGTATAAATACATACTATAGAGGAGCAATGGTACACTCCTCCCCCCTTGAAGAAGCGCCAAGAGGCGTGAAACGATCGTCGGGTGTCAGGCAACGCGCAGACCGATGACATCAGCCAGTTTCTGTTTTGGAGCTTGAAGACGGAGCGGGAGGCATCCCCAGTAACTGACTGGTTACATAGCGAAAACGGGTGATATTTAGCGCACTATAGACACGTTGCATACTCAAGGAGTACTATGTCCCATCTTTGAGGAGTAAACACTTTAAGGGCATATAGATGCAACCTATATAGTGACGCATCGGAGATGGTCTTGGGCATATATTAGCCAGTTCTAGTGCATGAAGTGTAATCAGCTAGGCATACCTAAGCCTATTACCACACTGTTTATTGTACTATATACAGACTTATATTAATTAGTTCTGTATATATGCACTTATATCAACATATAGGACCGTCGTGACAGTATATTGATTACCACATTTGTCTTATACCTATACACCCACACTGGGGTTTGCTGACTTGCTCCGTCGCTGCTTTTTTTTTAGAGAATTTTAAGATAACTTTTATATATAAGCTAAATAGATTTCAATTAGAAGTGTAAATTTATGTAATATTAAATAATTTTTTGTTTTGTGTTTTAAACCTTCTGGTTACCCATATGGTTTGTAAATTAGTTCTATTTACTCAGAGTTATAATTTAGTGGAGTGCAAAGTATTTGGGTCTATAATTTTTCCTCTGTCTCAATCCGTTTATGACGTACATCTCTTCTTTGCTAAAAAACATTTTCTAACTATGCACTCAATGAGGTCTTCATGCCGTTACCAATTCCAAAGAATATTTATTAGATGATCAAATATTATTAAATGCAATAATCTACTGTGACAGTACAGTAATTGCTAAAATTTTCATTACAATTTAGTGATTTTTCTGCAAGGTTTGACAAAAAATAAATAAATGGGGTCCATCTATATGTAACGATGCTAGTCTCTAAACAGTAAGCAACCCGCAAGGCTAAGGTAGGATATAGATCACAGACCTGAACAGAGAGATAGAGTCCTGAATCGAGAATAGAATTGTTGGGGGTCACAGTCTGGGGTCAAGGCAGACAGCAAAGGAGCAAGGTCTGGATCACAAGCAATGGTCGAGGCTGGTGGTGGAGGAGCAAGGTCAGGGTCAAAGGCAATAGTCGAGGCTGACGGCAGAGGAGCATGGTCAGAACCACAGGCAATAGTCAAGGCTGGCAGTGGAGGTGTAAGGTTAGGGTCAAAGGCAATGATCAAGGCTGGCAGCAGAGGAGCAAGGTTGGGATCACAGGCAATGGGTGAGGCTGGCGGCAGAGGTTCGAGGTCAGGATCGCAGGTTGGAAACAAGACAGGGTGATAATCCAAGGGAACATACAGGAACTATGCTCTGGCAACATCCTAGAGGAAGTCCTGCCTCTTTATACAGATGCAGCCACCAAGATTCGACCACATCTCGGGATGAAACCCTCAAAATGCCACAATACCTCGCGAGGTGGACGGCAGCAGACAAATGCTGCAGCGGATTAACATTAAATATAAATATACATTATGTGTGATATTATATTAATTATTAATTATGTTTTCTTTTATGTCTCCTTTTTTGAGAAATACCACTATCATCGTTAATGAAGTTAAAAATAAAGTTAGATTTAGGTTTGAGTTTTTATCATTTTAACATATTTTTTTATAAATTTTATATAATTTATTATGCTGTTTTTATATGCCACATTAGGCTATTATTTGTATAAATTGTACCTCCTTTTGGAATCATAAAAAGAGGTTGTTTTTATTATATGTGCCGATTTAGGCAAAAATTTATGTAAATAATGCCCCTCTTTAATGAATGGAGGTGTATGCACCTAATCAATGCCCACTATCTCTGTTTGCCTGTGAGTCATAATTGTTTGGCCAATAGAATGTTACAGAGAGGGAGGGCCTTAGAGTATTTAATACCCAGTTTAGCAGCCAACAGACACTCCTGATGAAGCCGTAACAACGGAGAAACATGTAGAGTGTTTCAGCCCATACCGAAGAGGAAGAACAATTGAGGTCCACCCCTGTCATCAGATCCGGAATTTCGCTTAACAACCGGAAGTGACGCAAAACAGAGTATTGCGGTGGAGCAGAGGATAGTGAGGAACTCAAAAGGATCGCGACCAGATGAGCACCCACTACTTATAATATCATACTGCCTACCTCGATCATATGAAGTGTAAGCCTGCATTTTTTAAAACCCTTTTAATACTAAATACCATCTGCACTATATGGTCTTTTTTCTTCTTTTTTTCTCCTTGGAGGTTGGGGGCTGGTGGCTGCTGTATACACAGGGAACATCCACCCCTTAAGTTGGATGACTGCCTGAATTTGACTGCTTTATTGTGAGTAGTCATTTTTGAGCTTTGTTTGCACAAATTTATTCACAACAGTATTACACTATGTAGTGTTTCTTTATTTCATAACTACGAGACGAGCTCCGCTGATTTATTGGATAGACACTGCACACACAGGAGCTACAGGAAAGCTATGCAGAGCAAGGACTGAGAGGACAGAGTGGGGTTATAAAGGAAGGAGGGCTAATACGAGAGAGGGGTGGAGCAGAGGTTTGTCTGGGTATTTGCAGGGATAGGTCCATGTGAGCAGGGGAGGAGACAGGGAGGTAATCCAGCGCAATCGCCTGCAGCCGACGGGGGGCGGAGCCAGTGGATGGGTATGGCTGATAACTTGATTGGGTGCGCACGCCTTCTGTAAGGCTGTTATACGCGTGCCCCAACCGCGTGCCTGGGCATGTGGTGTGCATCGCGGAGGAAGGACTCGGCATGGAAGAGGTGAGAGACAGAGGGGAAGGAGGAGCGGTGGAGCTAGGTGCAGTAAGGGCTGGGGTGACGGAGGCATGTCGAGGGGCGCGTGTCCATCGATCCTTCACAAGCGATCAGGAGCGCGCGTGTTCTGTGAGGCTGCCGTGTGCGCGCCCCGATCGTGTGCCTGGGCATGCAGCCCGTGCCGCGGAGGAAGGGCTCAGTGAGGAGGAGGAGAGAGTGAGGAAGCGGGGAACCGGGGCAGCTAGCCGCAGTGGGGCCCGAGGTGACGGGGACACGCTGAGGCGCGACTCCCCCGATCCGTTACAATGTGATGCTGAGGATTTTAACATTGCGGGGATACCAGCACCCCCCAGGGTTCGTAACTTGGGAAGCAGGGGGCTCCCGAGGCTGCAATCAATGCGGTTTAGCTCAGGAGACCCCCTGCTCCTGCACACTAGCATTAAAAATAAAATAAAAGCAGCTTCATTACCTTTGCGGCTAAACTCTATGGCAATGGAGGGTTTAAGGCAGGCTTCCCAGTTTATTGGGGGGCAGAGGGATTGAGTGAAGTGGGTAAAGCCTGAGGGTGGGTGGTTAGGCCTACCGGGAAAGTTGCGGGAGGGGTTAATCCTTTAATTACCTTTGTGGTAGTAACAGCTATGGTAATGAAAGGTTTTAACCCAACCACTACCCACCCGAGGCCTAACCACCCACCCTGTGGCAACTACCCCCTTCATTCAATTCCTCTATCCACAATAAACATTAAAATACCTTCTGTACCAATACACATCCCCCCCACTGTACCCCAATAACCCCCATAACACATACAGTACAGTAATGGGAAATGTATCAATTTTCCAAATATGGATAATAGTGCATTTGCCCTTTTAAATAAAACATCAGCCAGCATAAAAAACTTGCACTTACCGCTGCCAGGATGAAAGCTGTCCTCATCCTCATCACCGTCCTTGTCCTCCGTTGTCAGCCACAGAACAATAAAAAAAAAAATCTATTGGCCCCTAACCCCTTAATTACTATAGTGGTTACTAACCACTAAGGTAATTAAGGGGTTAGCCCACCCTACCCCACTACCCACCCTGGAGGCTTAACCACCCACCCCAGGGACACTACCCTCTCCCTCCACCCCCACTACCAATTGATTGGCACAGTGTTAATGCATGTTCATATAATATGTGCTTGATTTGCCACTATAGCAATACATGGAGAAGCTAAATGAAACAGGTCCAAAATAAAACATATTACATAGAAAAAACTACATTACAAATGCCAAGAAACCAATTGATTGGCACAGTGGTACATCATGCCCATATAATACTAAGTCAACGGCTCATGGAGTGGATAAGGATTGATGAAGTGAGTGGAGAAGCCAAACCAGAGTCCAAATGTCAATGGACAGATTATGGTAGCAAAATGGACCAAATGGCAAACGGAATATGATCAATACCTTTAAGTGAATATCAGCTGCTATATCACTTCAGTGTATATCAGCATGACATGATCCTCCACTTCCATATCGTTGGATGCTGATGGCATCATTTCACATAGCCCCACGCGTTTCATCACTTACACGTGAGCCAGGCACCTGTGTTTTAGAGTTATTACTCTAACATGTGCAATGTATTCCTTCCCTTGTGAGTGAATGTCTTTGTGACCTTTTATTATTTTATTAAACTCTATACTTACAGAGTTAAACTCTGGAGCATGCGATTCACTTTCTTTCTTATTAAAATTTATTTTGTCATGTGGTCCCATCACTTCAGGAAGCTGCACAAAAGACTCCTTTCACCCCAAGTGAATCTTCTTGGACTTTCATCTACAGTTCTCAATTGACTGAGATCATATACCACTGTCATTGGTTTTCACATCCCTTGTCTACCCCTTTTTATTGCAATCATTTTTTTTTTGGCACAGGGATTCAAAAAAGTTTATAAACTTTTTGTGTTTGACAAATTGTTCACATACTTTCAATTAGTATTATCACACCTGTCACTCACCATTCACATTTTACTTGTACTCATTACTTCACATTTTTACCACACAAATTTTTAAAACTATCTTTTTTCTTTTTTAATGTGTGATGTGTGTGTGTGTGTGTATATGTGTATATATATATGTGTGTGAGGAAGAAAGAAAAAAACAGGCGCACACCTAGTGCATTAAGGTATTCAACTCCCTAGGAATACCTATGGAAAGAAGAAAGAAAAAAACAGGCGCACACCTAGTGCATTAAGGTATTCAACTCCCTAGGAAAATATATATGTGTGTGTATATATATATACACAGTGGTCGACAAATCACAAAAAAATCTACTCGCCACCTAGTACCACACGTGTGCTGCTTGGGACAATAGTAGCTCGCCACGATGTTAAATCCACTCGCCCGGGGCGTGCAAATGTATAGGTTTGTCGAACACTGTATATATATATATATATCTGTATATATATATATACAGCTAAACCCCGTTATAACGCGGGTCTCGGGGTCCACCCCGAGACCACCGCGTTACTAACGGGGTCGCGAGAAAAAAAAATGGCCGCCACGCTTTAGCGCATATTCATCCCGTGGGACAGGAGATGGGAGCGGGCATGTCCCTCCGCTCCCCGCTTCCCCCTGTCACCGCGGGACAGCCCACGGGGCAGGAGATGGGAGCGGGGATGTCCCTCCTGTCCCCGCTTCCCCCTGTCACCGCGGGAACTGGCAGGCAACATCCACTCCTCACGAGCTGCACGGCGCATGCGCATGCGCACGGCGAACGTGAGGGGTGCCTGCATAAGTGTGCTGCTTTTGGAGACAGGTAAGCAGTCTCCGGAAGACCGCTAACCCCCCCCCCCCCCGCCGCAGCACAGGGCCCTCGCGTGTGTGTAAGTGTCTGTGAGTGTGTGTAAGTGTCTGAGTGTGTGTGTAAGTAAGTGTAAGAGCCGGAGCGGGAGGTGGGAGGTTTGACAGGGAGGGGGGGCGTGGCTTGAGCGGAGGGACCCGCTACTCTCCCCCCCTCCCTCCCCGGACTGCAGGAGGGAGCTGCTACTCTCCCCCCCCTCCCCGGACTGCAGGAGGGAGCTGCTACTCTCCCCCCCTCCCCGGACTGCAGGAGGGAGCTGCTACTCTCCCCCCACTCCCTCCACTGGCTGCAGGAGGGACCCGCTACTCTCCCCCCCCCTCCCTCCACGGACTCGGGCTGGAGCACTCATACATACACACATACACACACACACACACACACACACACACACACACACACACACACACACACACACACACACAGGCACTCACGCACTCATACACACACACACACGCGCGCACACACATGCAGGCACTCACGCACTCACACACACACACACACACAGACAGGCACTCGCACTCACACACACAGACCGCTAACCCCCCCCCCGCCGCAGTACAGGGCCCGCCGTAGCCGCAGCGCAGGGCCCCGCCACCCCCCCAACCCCCACAGCACAATGACTTCCCACCCCCTTAACTTTGTGAAACAAAAGTCACAAGACGTTGTACAGGCAAAATACATCTGTTAAAGTGCAGTTGTCTGTTTATTTCTGTGTGTGCAGTGTACAGTGTGTGTGCAGTGTGTCAGTGTGTGCAGTGTGAGCAATGAGCAGTGTGTGTGCAGTGTGTCAGTGTGTGTGCAGTGTGAGCAATGAGCAGTGTGTGTGCAGTGTGAGCAATGAGCAGTGTGTGTGCAGTGTGAGCAATGAGCAGTGTGTGCGCAGTGTGTGCAGTGTGAGCAATGAGCAGTGTGTGTGCAGTGTGCAGTGTGTGTGTCAGTGTGTGCAGTGTGTGCAGTGTGAGCAATGAGCAGTGTGTGTGCAGTGTGCAGTGTGTGTGCAGTGTGTCAGTGTGTGCAGTGTGAGCAATGAGCAGTGTGTGTGCAGTGTGTCAGTGTGTGCAGTGTGAGCAATGAGCAGTGTGTGTGCAGTGTGTGTGCAGTGTGTCAGTGTGAGCAATGAGCAGAGTGTGAGCAATGAGCAGTGTGTGTGCAGTGAGTGTGTGCAGTGTGTGCAGTGTGTGCAGTGTGCAAAAAAAAATGTAAACATTTTTTTTTTTAAACGGGAGCCACGGGAAAACCGCGTTATAACCGAATCGCGGTATAACGAGGCGCGTTATAACGGGGTTTAGCTGTATGTATATATATATATATATATATATATATATATATATATGTATAGCGAACTAAGGGGGAAGGGAAGCCTCGCTACTGCTAAGGTATATAACAATGTGGTGCTACTATCTGGGGAGTAATTGGAACATGGACAGGAAGAAACAGGACCCCAGGGGAGAGCACTAAAACATGTACAGAAATCATAGTGTACTATCAATGGAAATGGTCATAAATGGAGTGAGGGGTGAGTGATTAAAATAAGGTTTAATGGGAGTAATAGCTCAATTAAAATAGAACACTTGGTTATCAGGGTGAATGAGACTCAAATTGAGCCAAAAAAGCGTAGCGTAAATAAAATATGCCAGATAGATGTGTATAATATGTGCTAACACCCTTGATGATATGTTCAGGGTGTGCCTAGATGGTCAAACCGAGGTGGCCTCTGCCTGTGAAAGTTTAACACAGGTACAGCCTGTATGTATGAGGTTGTAGTAGATAGCAGCAGGAGGGGAAATATATACACCAATAGTGGTATAAGTAAGTCCCCCTGCCTGAGTTGGCAACAGATGATATAGATGCTGAGTAAGCACTGCAACTGTCTGTGTAAGTAAGCTGTACTAGGGACTATAATGATGGCTCTACATATCCCATATTGTGACAATCCAAGCAATTGTACCACTGTGAATATCAGTGATAGTAGCTGTCATATATGGACACAGTTTTAGTAGTAGGCAAACACCCCACACTAGGTAAGTCACCTGTGTAGGGAAACCCAGTGAGGGTTACAAATCCCAGCACAGCATACAGCTGTTGGCACACCAGTTGACAAAAAATAAAAAAGAGAGAACAGTAGTACACAAGTTGTGTCTACTTACACCTCGGTAGGTAGGAACAACAAAAATATCCGGTATAGATAAAAAGCAGACTCTGTGGTAGCGCTAGATAATAAGCACCTACTTGCTAGTGCTGGGTGTATTCGAGCTCGCCAAGGGTGCTGCTTAGATAGTTTAAGGTAAGCTCAATGCATAGGAGAAGCTCCGTGTTAAGGAGCTAGTATGGGACGGTCTCGCTCCGATCACGAGCGTTAGTCCCGCCCCTTTGACGTGATGACGTCACTGCCGACATATGTTTCGCAAGGCATGCTTTCTCAAGGCTGGGTAGGAGCGTGGGTGCAGCCCCCGCCTTTTATGGGAGAGCGTGAGCTCTGATAGGTTACTCAGTGTCCTATTCTTGAAGAGTAGATAAGTTAATGACGTGTGTAGTGTTCTAGTCAAAGCCACAGTGCTGCATAATAGCTAATATAGGGTCCCCACTCAGGCACAAGTACTGAAGCAGATCGAGTGTACTAGACACTGTCTGTATGTACATGATTAGTGTATACAGTAATCAAGACAATGGTTCTGCACTATGCAAAGACTTTCACTGTAAGCAAGGGGAATGACAGCTTGTGGATAAAAACTGAGGAGAAGCTTATGGGCATGACACAGAAAAAGTTACATGGTAGCAAAGACCTATGATAGGTCAAAGATGAATAAAGGTGCTCAGTGAGACAAGGCTTCAAGTTAGGGCTAGATAAAGGGGCTGAAGACAAAGCCCTCATTCAGACCATTAGGGAAAAGGGGTTGGAGTGTATAAATCCAGCGGGACTCTATTTTTTAATAGTTCCTGGTCCCAATTCCCCTTTCTGATGCCCATAGAGAGTTGGTCTATGCCCTTGAAGGTAAGTACAGTATGGTCACCCCGGTGGTGTTCGTTAACATGTCTAGCCACCGGGGTGTCCATACCATTCCTGATGCTACCCAGGTGTTCAAGGACACGTGTCCTGAATGGGCGTCTGGTCTTCCCTATGTATTTTTTGGTGCAAATGCATTCTGCCATGTATATGACTCCTGGGGTTCTGCAATTAATAAACTTGCGTATATTGAACGTGCGTGTGTTATCCCAGTTATTAAACGTTTTAGCGTTCACAATGACAGAACAGACTTTGCAATTGCTACAGTTGTAACAACCTGGGGGTTTATTGGGAAGCCAGGTTTTATTGACTGGGGCCTCAACATGGCTCTTCACCAGTCAGTCGCGTAGGTTCTTAGACCTGTGGCTGGTCATCTCCGGGTATGGCTTCAGTACTTCCCTAAGGTCCTCGTCGGCTCTGAGGATATGCACACCTCGCTTGGTTCCACTGTTCATTGTAGTGCCGATGAACCTGATGGTGTTGGAGGACCTGTTTGTCGCCTTCTCTTTGAGTAAATCTAGTCTTGAAGTGTTCTTGGCTCTTTTGTATGCCTTATGAACCATATTTTTGCTGTAACCACGAGCCAAGAACCTGTCTCTCATCAGTGAGGCCTGTGTCTCGAACTCTTGGTTATTCGTGCAGTTCCGCTTAACTCTTCCTATCTATCTAAGCAGCACCCTTGGCAAGCTCGAATACACCCAGCACTAGCAAGTAGGTGCTTATTATCTAGCGCTACCACAGAGTCTGCTTTTTATCTATACCGGATATTTTTGTTGTTGTTCCTACCTACCGAGGTGTAAGTAGACACAACTTGTGTACTACTGTTCTCTCTTTTTTATTTTTTGTCAACTGGTGTGCCAACAGCTGTATGCTGTGCTGGGATTTTTAACCCTCATTGGGTTTCCCTACACAGGTGACTTACCTAGTGTGGGGTGTTTGCCTACTACTAAAACTGTGTCCATATATGACAGCTACTATCACTGATATTCACAGTGGTACAATTGCTTGGATTGTCACAATATGGGATATGAAGAGCCATCATTATAGTTCCTAGTACAGCTTACTTACACAGACAGTTGCAGTGCTTACTCAGCATCTATATCATCTGTTGCCAACTCAGGCAGGGGGACTTACTTATACCACTATTGGTGTACACTGGCGACACACTTTATTCGAGCTTGGCTAGTCCCACGAATTCGGGTATACCCGGGTGTATTGAGGTTTGTGACTGTTTTCTGCCCGAGTGCATTGAGTTATTTTCCAGGCAGGGATTGAAGCATTTTATTCCCGCTGGCTGCAATACTGCACAGTATATATATATATACTGCATTACAATTCATGAATTTATGCCATCTGGCAGACACGCGAAGCATTGCAGCCTATTAAATCCTAATCATTATCATTTAACAGATCAGCCGCCCATCAGCCAGGCATGAACCCAGGCTGGGAAGGCAAATGCAACGGGGCTTGTCAGAGGTGAGGAGCGGCGCATTCCAGGTATCTGCCAGGTACATACCGGGTATTTGCTCTAATAAAGTGTGTCGGTGCAGTATATATTTCCCCTCCTGGTGCTATCTACTACAACCTCATACATACAGGCTGTACCTGTGTTATACTTTCACAGGCAGAGGCCATCTTGGTTTGACCATCTAGGCACACCCTGAACATATCATCAAGGGTGTTAGCACATATTATACACATCTATCCGGCATATTTTATTTTCGCTACGCTTTTTTGGCTCAATTTGAGTCTCATTCACCCTGATAACCAAGTGTTCTATTTTAATTGAGTTATTACTCCCATTAAACCTTAACCTCCCTTAAAGAGACTGTGTGTCTCTGTGTGTGTCTCTGTGTGTGTGTGTGTGTGTGTGTGTGTGTGTGTGTGTGTGTGTGTGTGTGTGTGTGTGTGTGTGTGTGTGTGTGCAGTGTGCTGTGAGAGTGTCCAGTGTGTATGCAGTGTGCTGTGAACGTATGCAGTGTGCAGTGAATGTATGTAGTGTGCAGTGAGTGTGTGCAAAAAAAAAAACTTTAAAAAAAATATATATATATATATATTTTTTTTTTAAATTCGGGTCCACGCTTAAACCGCATTATAAGCGGATCCGCGTTATAATCAGATCCGCGTAATAGCGGATCGCGCTATAACGGGGTTGAGCTGTATATATATATATATATATATGTGTATATATGTGTATATATGTATTTATATATATATATATATATATATATATATATGTGTGTAGATATATATATATGTCTATAAAAACACAAAAAAAAAGGCGCACTCATAGCGTAAAAAAGTATAACAATAAAGTTTATGGAATGAAGGATTTAAAAATACACACTCACAAACATAGCTGAATATAAAGCATTTTTGAGTAAAAACTCAGCCCGTCAGACGCAGGAACCCGGTATGCAGGATTTCGTTGTATAATCCCTGGTAAGTCCTGCTGCAGTAGCCCCTCTGTGTCCTTGCAGGGACCGAAATGCACCAGGGACGCTGCCTTTCCCTTGCTCCGGCGTCACACAGTGAGTTCTCTGATCCAAATCTCGCGAGAACTCGGTGACGTCAGTGAGTTTCAACCGGAGTGAATTCGCAATGGAAAACGGGCTGGACGGCTGGGCGGCTGAATAAAAATGCTACCAGCACAGCAAAAATATGCTAATGCACATGAGTGGGGTGTAATAAACGTAAAAACTGGACAGTAACTACCACTGCACTCTCTACGCGTTTCGTCTCGAACGAGACTTCATCAGGAGTGTGGCAGTGCTCTGAGGAAGGTCCCGTTGAGAGGACCGAAACGTTGGCGGCCTTGTGTTACTGAATACACTTTTTTGATACCAAACCTGCAGTGTGCTGTCTCCTTTTGGCTATCAGGATCCCCTGGTCTCCATTTGTCTATATATATATATATATATATATATATATATATATATACATACATACATACATACATATATATGTGGTGCCATATTATACTGAATATAGTTCTATTGGACTTACTGGACTGTGTGCTGTCTCTTTTTTTCCGGACTCCAATCTGGTAAAACCTATTTATTTACATGTGCATATGGGACAAGCATCAGCATTTTTCCATTGTTTACAGTGTGCCAACTGAATGTGATTTTTTCATATACATGTATATATATACATAAATACATACATACATATATATATATATACATACATATACATGTATGTATGTATGTGTATATATATATATATATATATATGACAAAACAAAACAGAAAATGTTAAAGGAGCGCCTATTGCAATAAACTGCCTAACTGTGAGTCAGTAGCCAACTGCGTTTGTACAACCTTTGGGGTGGCTAAAGCGGACTAAAATATAATTAAAAACCCTATGTGTTTTTAAGATAAAATGTGTAATAGCTTTAATACAAGGTATACATATCAAGATAAAAAATATAAATTTAATGGGAAAAAAAAAGAAATGTATGTTATTATACAAAAAGATAATTTTATTAAAACTAGTTTAAAATGAAAAAATATATTGTATAAAGTGAAAAATATAAAAAATGAAAGAAAAAAATATTTTAAAAATAAGATGTTCTCCCAAAAACTTTTGAAACCTTAAAAGTCACAGAGTCCTGTTCCAAATGAATGCATCCAGGTATAGGCAGCCCGTTTGTAAGGGATCACAATTCCCTAGGAATACCTATGAAAGAAAAAAGAAAAGAAAACAGGCGCACACCTAGTGCATTAAAGTTTAACAATAATTTTATGGAACAATTAAAATCAGACAAATGCCCACTCACAAGAATAGCGTTATTTGAAAGCAGTTATGAGATTGGCCCTCATAAGCCAGTGTTGTCGTTTGAGTCTGTAATGGTGTCCTCTCGTGCGCGGTCTCCTTCACCGGAAGTGACGCTCACCCGGTCTGGTGTCCCGCACAAAACGGAAGTCCCTCCAGGAAACCGAGGCCTCTCCTGACTGCCTCTAGCTGCTGCACCACCAATGGAGCCAAACGAAGATTCACTGATCTGCTTTGCCGAGCCTCCCACACACTGCGTTCCTTTCAGTCTGCTTTCAGTGGGACAAATGCCTGCTCTACTCTAGCCACGTCCTACGCGTTTCGTCATCAATGATGACTTCTTCAGGGGAAGCCTGCATTGGCTTGAGGATTGGCTTGTGTAATAAGAGCTTGAGACAAAAGGTGGCACTGAGTGCTCATTTGCATGTCATTTCCCAGAATCCCTTGCTGCAGTGGAAGCGCTGTATGCTGGGTGACAATGGGGAAAGACAGGGTTGCAGACCTGTCTAAGACATGCAAATGAACATACAGTAATATTTACAGTTGCTTTATGCTTTACTGTGGAGGGTCACCTTAATGACAGTATATATATGTATATATATATATATATATATATATATATATATATATATATATATATATGTATGTATGTATGTATGTATGTATGTATGTATATGTGTATATATATGTGTATGTGTATGTGTATGTGTATGTACTCATTTGAATGTCATTTCCCAGAATCCCTTGCTGCAGTGGAAGTGCTGTATGCTGGGTGATAATGGGGAAAGGCGGGGTTGCAGACCTGCCTAAGACATGCAGATGAGCATACAGCTGTATTTGCATATTTGCTTTCCTGTGGAGGGTTTTTGTCACTTTTTTTACTCACCATAACTTAACTCAGTATTATGGTATAGCCTATCCCATAGCCTCTTATGCATATCCAGTTAAAATCAACCCCACACTGATGAGACCCATCAAGGTCGAAACAGCTGTCTGTGGGTGGTTTTCTGGGTATGCACCTTAACCCTGGCTGTGCTCAAAGCTGTGACCATGCTGCAAGCTTAAGCCTATAGGGAACCATGTTAAAAATTGTTTTTGAGGCAAAAAGTGACACTGTGTGCTCATTTGCATGTCATTTCCCAGAATCCCTTGCTGCAGTGGAAGTGCTGTATGCTGGGTGATAATGGGGAAAGGCGGGGTTGCAGACCTGCCTAAGACATGCATACAGCTGTATTTGCATATTTGCTTTCCTGTGGAGGGTTTTTGTCACTTTTTTTACTCACCATAACTTAACTCAGTATTATGGTATATATATATATATATTAGTCCAATATAGTGTACTCAGTTGTGTTCAAGAAAAATGTCATCTCTATATACATCATATTCATTATCGCTTCAGTCCAAGGGCAAGCTCCCTATCCACTGAAGTGGACTGGGATCCGATGAGCGAGAGGGTATACCCTCTCGGGAGGATAAAAAAAAAAAAAAATATTCATTATCGCTTCTCGGCCTTTTGGCTAAGATCAAGTGTAGGGTCTGTTTTGTGAAGGATGGCCCTATTTGCATCACTTGGTCTGGTCATGGGCTGAGGCAGCGGATGCAAAGTAGCCCGGGCTTTTTAATCTTGCACCCCAGGCCTGGATAACCTGGTGGAGTATCACTTGCTGCACTGTGGTTGGTCGTTTTGGCGTCCGGCCTCCACTTATGAGCACTTGATCTGCACAGATTTTTTTGCACCGTCCCCTATTTTTCCCGCACTTTGGCCCCCTTTATTGCCTTCCGCTGAGGGGACAAGCCAATTATTTTTTCACCCGCCTGGCCTTGCAAAGGGCCGGGCGTGCACTCGTGCACACTTTTTTGTGTCGTCTGTCAGAGCACTTCCTGCACTGCATCACACAGCGCACAGGAGCACTTGCACCATGGATTTTTGATGTTTCGTTTGTTGGGTTATCGTCACCCCTTTCTCCGGAGAGCAAAGACTGAGTGCTGGCTAGTAGTCGCCATCCCTTCGGGGGAAGATTGCGGTGGGTTAGTAGGCGTCAGCCGAACACCCTAAAGACTTGGACCCTCCTGCGGCGTCAGCTGCACTAGGAGGGAACAGGATGGACGTCGGATTCCTCGGATGACGACGTCGATGTAACAGCAGGACTCCAAGGCCTCGGCTGGAGAGGACTGCTTATGGCACGGACTGGCCTACTCTCCGGAGCGGACTTTGTCACAAGTTTTGAGCACCTGGTCTCACTTGACCACGAGCACGGTTTTTGAGGTGGAATCACTTTTTCACCACCCGGGCTACAAAAAAAAAAAAAAAAAAAAAAAATCATATTCATTATCGCTTCTCGGCCTTTTGGCTAAGATCAAGCGAGATGAGTGCTCCTCTCGACCTGCACAGCTATGACCAAATGCAGTACTATCCTACATGGGCTCCAGTAGGAAAGGTCTGTGGCAAGCATTTGGCCCTCTAGCTAGTTGAGAGGTGGTGTCCAGGCCCAGGACCACAGAACCCCTGAGCCTTCGGGCTAAGGGGGGATGGCATTCGAACAACCAGCCCTTCGGGGCTGGGGTGCACCCGCACAACCCTCGAAAGAGGGGATATGATGTGAACTCCCTTGCGGGCCTCGGGCCAGAGGGAGGAAGAGACGGATGTCCTGACTCCTAACGGAGGAAGGCATCAATGTCCCTGGAGACCTAGGCTTTCGGGCTGAAACCTCCAGGGAAACTGGGCACCGAGGGCGGGTCTGACTTCGGTTGGACAGTCCAAGGGCAAGCTCCCTATCCACTGAAGTGGACTGGGATCCGATGAGCGAGAGGGTGGACCCTCTCGGGAGGAAAAAAAAAAAGCTGTCTGTGGGTGGTTTTCTGGGTATGCACCTTAACCGTGGCTGTGCTCAAAGCTGTGACCATGCTGCAAGCTTAAGCCTATAGGGAACCATGTTAAAAATTGTTTTTGAGGCAAAAAGTGACACTGTGTGCTCATTTGCATGTCATTTCCCAGAATCCCTTGCTGCAGTGGAAGTGCTGTATGCTGGGTGATAATGGGGAAAGGCGGGGTTGCAGACCTGCCTAAGACATGCAGATGAGCATACAGCTAAATTTGCATATTTGCTTTCCTGTGGAGGGTTTTTGTCACTTTTTTTACTCACCATAACTTAACTCAGTATTATGGTATATATATATATATATATATATTAGTCCAATATAGTGTACTCAGTTGTGTTCAAGAAAAATGTCATCTCTATATACATCATATTCATTATCGCTTCTCGGCCTTTTGGCTAAGATCAAGTGTAGGGTCTGTCCTGTGAAGGATGGCCCTATTTGCATCACTTGGTCTGGTCATGGGCTGAGGCAGCGGATGCAAAGTAGCCCGGGCTTTTTAATCTTGCACCCCAGGCCTGGATAACCTGGTGGAGTATCACTTGCTGCACTGTGGTTGGTCATTTTGGCGTCCGGCCTCCACTTATGAGCACTTGATCTGCACAGATTTTTTTGCACCGTCCCCTATTTTTCCCGCACTTTGGCCCCCCTTATTGCCTTCCGCTGAGGGGACAAGCCAATTATTTTTTCACCCGCCTGGCCTTGCAAAGGGCCGGGCGTGCACTCGTGCACACTTTTTTGTGTCGTCTGTCAGAGCACTTCCTGCACTGCATCACACAGCGCACAGGAGCACTTGCACCATGGATTTTTGATGTTTCGTTTGTTGGGTTATCGTCACCCCTTTCTCCGGAGAGCAAAGACTGAGTGCTGGCTAGTAGTCGCCATCCCTTCGGGGGAAGATTGCGGTGGGTTAGTAGGCGTCAGCCGAACACCCTAAAGACTTGGACCCTCCTGCGGCGTCAGCTGCACTAGGAGGGAACAGGATGGACATCGGATTCCTCGGATGACGACGTCGATGTAACAGCAGGACTCCAAGGCCTCGGCTGGAGAGGACTGCTTATGGCACGGACTGGCCTACTCTCCGGAGCGGACTTTGTCACAAGTTTTGAGCACCTGGTCTCACTTGACCACGAGCACGGTTTTTGAGGTGGAATCACTTTTTCACCACCCGGGCTACAAAAAAAAATAAATAAAAAAAAAATCATATTCATTATCGCTTCTCGGCCTTTTGGCTAAGATCAAGCGAGATGAGTGCTCCTCTCGACCTGCACAGCTATGACCAAATGCAGTACTATCCTACATGGGCTCCAGTAGGAAAGGTCTGTGGCAAGCATTTGGCCCTCTAGCTAGTTGAGAGGTGGTGTCCAGGCCCAGGACCACAGAACCCCTGAGCCTTCGGGCTAAGGGGGGATGGCATTCGAACAACCAGCCCTTCGGGGCTGGGGTGCACCCGCACAACCCTCGAAAGAGGGGATATGATGTGAACTCCCTTGCGGGCCTCGGGCCAGAGGGAGGAAGAGACGGATGTCCTGAATCCTAACGGAGGAAGGCATCAATGTCCCTGGAGACCTAGGCTTTCGGGCTGAAACCTCCATGGAAACTGGGCACTGAGGGCAAGCTCCCTATCCACTGAAGTGGACTGGGATCCGATGAGCGAGAGGGTGTACCATCTCGTGAGGAAAAAAAAAATATTCATTAGTCCCAATAATATTAGAGTACAATGATTCCTGGTGTCTGCTGCGGCTCCTTATTAGGCTGTGATTATACCAAAAATGGCTGAGCGTCCGACACTGCGCGCTGCCAAACAAATGTAGGTTTTCCAATGACCGCGCACACGAGGCGGCCAAGCGTTCAAGTTTTGAGCCGATCTGAAAAAATTGATTTTTCAGAGCGACGAACGCCTCACGTGAGCAGTGCAGCCAATGAGGGTGAACTCTCACGTGACGTCATGGCCACACCTCCCGATGCCACCTGCCTTCAGTGCAGGTTTCAGGCGGGCGCATCACACTGAGGGAGCACGCGTGCCTATCCGACACTGGTATAATCAAGGCCCCAGACAGAACTTCTGTGAGATGCAAGTCGGTAGATGGAAGACCACCGCTCATTTTCAGATAAGCAAGATACAAAGATTGTGGGTGGTGCTTATTTAATTTAATATATAAAATATACTACATTACTGATGCAGCGGCTGTTATTCGAACACTTCACGCGTCATGTAAATCGGAATCCCGATTTGAAACCGCGGGATGAATTCCAGCCTCCCGCACTAAGATTCCAGCGTGGCGAGTGCAGAAAAACGAATTTTAGTGTTCTGGCTTTTAAAAGCATGAAATTGACATAGTAGGACAGTACTGTACACATTACAATTCATCCATTTTATTACAAACGAAGAAACAGAATCCATGAAATTCAAACAAAACATCCGCTATAAGCGCGAGTGCCTGGGGCGATTGGCCGCGTTCATGCTGCGTGGGGAACAGCACATAACTCAAAATCGGCGCCGAGATGTGTTTGAATAATGGCTGCTCAATCAGTATATGATGCTTCTGTCCCTACACACACACACATATATGTGTGTGTGTGTGTGTGTGTTAACATGCCACAACTATTCATTTTTCTTGGTTCTAGATGGCACAACATTTTAAGCTAAAAAATAAATCTTTTTTGTACAATAAGTGCTTTTGTATTTTCCCTTTTTATGTCTCCACATGATGGATACGTGGCAGATAGCTGTATGGTTTGTGACATGGGTAACAATCATAGCATCAATGTTTGAGAGTGGATTGGAAAGTTACACCATATATCACTTCAGAATAGGGATTTACTTTTACTTTCTTGCTCAATAAGATACACTTCGTACACCAGTATTACTACACTATACAAATGTAAGCCATTGTTACTGTGCTATTTATATTGTAAAACAAATACAATTCTTTCTTTCCCCAAAGTGCTCGCAGATTAATTTCAATAAGAAATGGAGCTCATCTTTATATACTGTATACAGTAAGTTATATGACAGAATATGGTACGTACAGTATTAGACTATTTCCCAGATATCTCAGTTGTGTTCCTATTTGTGCACATGTATCTCTCCACATATTGTATAAAGGTGTCTTTGGGGGAGATATATGTCACTTGGAAATCTAATAAAGTACTTTCTGTGTTGTTAATTTAGGTTAACGTCAGGTTAAATAGCCTAATGGAGTTTAGTACATCTGGCACTTAGGGCGGAAACCCCATATGTATTAATGGTACACTTTTCCCCCTAACTAATGTATTTCAGTTAAAGACCAATAGATGTTCTTAGTTAATAATTACAAATATCCCTTGTAAGAACTCTCTTATATTGTTCAATATGCCCCTTAAAGGAAATGAAGTCTAATATTACACATATCACACACAGCCATTAGACCATTTTATTGTACATGTTCATATCAATAAAATTGCAGGAAAGAGCACTGCTAATTATTAATTCATGTACATACATACCTATGGTGTGTATGTGTGTGTGTGTATATATATATATATATATATATTTATATTTATATATATATATATATATATATATATAATTTCCTCTTATACTTATAGTCTGCACATATTAAATTTTTTCTTAAATGTTTTACTAATGCTTATACCCTACGTGCATGAAATGCACATCAGCACTGATTCACATTTGCATGATAAAGTGCACCTTATGTTGTAAGATTTATGCTCTCTCGTTTCAGAGTTATTGACTTATTAAAACATGGAAGACGGTTCTGGAGACTTGTCGGCACTTTTTCATTTAATTTCTTTTTGATCCTCAAGCCATGCACAAATTAGCATTTTTACTTTAGCATCTCTTGGCAACACTTGTAGCATACGTTAGTTCTGAATTTGTGTTAACTCCTACACATCCTGAGATGGTCTGAAGCTGAATACTGTATGTTGATTATTGAAGTGTCATTGGCCATACCACCGTAGGATCATTATATAGATTTGCCACCAGGTCTCAAATTAGGGCCTCATTCACAAAGCCACAGTAGAGGTCATCCAGCATTTAGTTTGTGTGCCTAGCGATGTGCAAATAGCCTACACCAAATTTTTCGGGGTTTTAGCTTAAATTTCCCATTTTTGCAAGTGTTTGCAAAAGTTCACAGTGCTCAGAATTTACCAGAAGTACTCCCATGGGGGAAGAGTAGAAGCAATGTGCAGCCAGAAAAAAATGATGGAGGCTGGATCGCAAAGAAAAAAGTCTTTATTCTATTCCATCATGTGGCAACAAAGAAAAAACGCTGCGCTTTGTCAAAGAGTGATACCGTTAAATGCATCAGAGTTTTTTCCTCTGCTGTCCCTCGTTTTTACTTTGTGGCCACATGATGGAACAGAATAAAGATTTTTGTTTGCGATCCAGCCTCCATTGTCTTTTTCTTGCAGCACACTGCTTCTACACTTCCCCCATGGGAGTACTTTTGGTGGTTTCTTCTCGTTAGCTGAGTGCACACCGACTCCGGAGATGCTTCTTCATCGAGAAGATCGTGAGTACCAACCCCCGTTGTGGATTCTTCTCAACATTCAATGAATATACTGTACTTAAGATTGCTTTCTAACTCCAGGAGATTACAGACAGCAGCCCTTAGCCACGAGAGGATCTGTTTTTATTTCATAGCCGTGACTCAACAGATAGCCTCTTAAGGTACAATCACAGGGCTTGTGGTCTCCATAATAGGAGTATTACATTTCATACCATTGCATGATTATACAAATGTGTCCGAAACTGTTATATCTGATACTTTCCCACAGCAGCAATATCTGCATGGATTACATACATATTCTAATCCATGAACCCACAGTTGTTTATTCTGAACATTGGCACAGTACTTTCTGTTCTATTTTTTCCAGCGTTACGCATCACGGAACGTAATGATGTGATGCCTCAACACGTTTCACGTCATATGATGCTGCACGCTGTGACGACGGACTCCTGTTGTCGGCCTTCTCCCACAAGGACACCACGACCGGCTTCTCAGCTGTGTGTGGTTCCTCCAGCAATACCATAGGACTATCCCTGAGGTTAGGTTGCACTACTCTCCCACTCCCCCCCCCCCCCCCCACTTGTGTGGGAATGTTTCTTACCATCAACTGAGACTACTAGGTGTCAGGGCAACATCTCTATCCTGTTGTGGGGGAGACCAGAACTGTCATTATCTATGTAAGTTTTGTTACTGTATATTTTTTTACATAATGTATCTTTCTATTTTTACTAATAGTGTCTCTCCATGGGCTTTTTGTTTATTTTTTTAGGAACATACAGTTACAATAAATGCAGACAAGTTTCTTAAAATAAAAAGATAAACATAGCAGAATTTCCTATATGTTACCACATGTCAAGTTCTCCCCTGAGAGGTCACTGGTGTAGAAAAGATGAAAATTCACATGTCTGATCCCAAACATGATATTCAAACATGCCAACATTTATCCCGAATCTTCTTGCATTGAAACACACATAAAACCCACCCGTGTAGTAAAATCAGCTACTTGTTTGACATTTACGATGCAACGTTTAAATATGGTCTGAATATATAAAAGGCCTCATAACCTTGTCGCCATAATACTTAGACACATACTGTAGTGCCGACGATAATTCTAAAACAAACTTGGGGCAATCTCCAAAAAGACCCAGGTACATGCTGTTTATATGCTGGGTACATGCTGCAACATTTCACACATTTGTGCAGACAGACTAATGGCCCATCGGATTAACAGCGGGGGTCCCTGGCAGTCCCCTTCAAACTGAATGAGACTGCCAGGAACCCCTGCTGTGTTAATCCGATGGACCATTAGCCTCTGCAGAAATGTCACTGAAATTTACCCAGCATGTACCTGGCTAGTTTAAGGCAAGTTTTAGAATACTCGTTGGCTTGTCTGTAAGTCCTACCAATATGTTCAGGTGAGTTTACTGAATGTAACAATACTAATTTTGTCCGACTCGCTCCTATGTTTGAGCGACAGATGGATATCTGTTCCCTGCCACCTCCTAAACATTTGTGTAGGGAGATGGTGGAGCACTGCAAAGAATTAGGGCTGGAGGCAGATCCGTGAAAAGTAAAAATGCTTTATTCCAGATGCATGGTAGCAACAGCTACATTAAAAAGGGTCCTCTAACGCGTTTCGCGCTATGACAGCGCTTTATCAAAGAGTAACTCCTGTCTCCCCTGATCCCCTTTATATGCTGTTCCCCACGGAGGGTTTGGCCTTTTTGCATTCGTCTCCTTGCAATGATTACAAACATCAAAACCTTATACTTCAGAACAGGTGCCAAGTCCAGGATTTCATATCTTTTGACCGGTAGGGTTAGTCACGTCCATTGACACTCTGAAAAACCCTTCCAGGAATGCTTTTCAAGGGGTATTAATAAGGGTCCGTTTATTTTAGTGTCACAATGGTCATATTTCAATCTCATCTCTGGCAAACAAATGTTCTTATCTCTAGATTATATTAGTCATATAAACTAGGTCTGGTCAAGAGTTTAACATAAAATAAAAGCAATTCTAGTGCATAATTTTAGTGTAATTTATAACCAATGTTAACTCTTTGTGTGCCAGATTGATTAAAATACCCAATATCACATTATATTATCATGCCACCTCCATTTTTAAAATGAGCAATAGGGATGGCTTACAAGGAATTATCTGCATTCACATGACTATCGGCTTTACCCTTGTGTGACAGGCTAGCAATATTACCATGTTCTTTACCTCTCCTGTGCTGGACCGTGAAAGTGTATTATTTGAGAGCTACTGTAGACTCCACTCAGTAGCTTCCCATTCTCCCCAGCCACTCTGTTTAACCAACTCAGGTGGTTGTGGTCGGTGATTTTGTAAAACTACGCTCTTCCAGGTAAGGCTGCAGATTCTGCAGGGTCCAAACTATGGAAAGCCATTGCTTTTCTACTGTGGCATAAGCTACTTCCCTATGCAGCAGGTTCCTGCTTAAGTACACAACTGAGTACTCCTTTCCCAGGCCATCTACCTCACTAATGTCTCCTCCAAGTCCATAGTTAGAAGCATCTGTCTGTACTACAAACATTTAAGTGAAGTCAGGGGTCTGTAACACAGGGGACTTGGCCTGGGAGGTTTTCAGGGCAGTAAATGACTCAGTCTAGTCATGAGCCCACGTCACCACTAAGGGCAGTTTCCCTTTTGTAAGGTTGGTCAGAGGTTTTGCCAGGGTACTTTAGTGAGGGACAAACTTACTGTAGTGCCCTGCAGTTCCTAAAAAGGACATCACCTGTTTTTTAGTCTTGGGGTTGGGCCAAGCAGTAATGGTGTCCACCTTGCCAGGCTCTAGATGCAGGGTCCCACCCCCTAGACAGTGCCCTACGTATTGTACCTCAATCATACCCTTCCCTAGTTCTATGGTCAGCCCTGCTGCTTTAATGTGATTGAGTACCTCTGCCAAGTGTTTGAGATGCCCCCCACCCCCCTCCAGGAAGGATAAATACTGTAATATCATCCAGATAAGCTACAGCACTTCCTTCTAAGCCTTCTAACAGGTGATTCACAAGTTGCTAGAATATGGCAGGGGCATTTTTCATCCCTAGGGCATGACCTGAAACTAGAGGGGGTCATAAACGAGGATCTATCCTGGACATGGGGTATGCATCAAATACAGTCATTAGGTTTAGTCTTCTATAGTAAACACAGAATCTGGTGGTCCCATCTTTTTGGGGTACTAGAACTACTGGGGCAGCCCAAGTGCTATGGGACTTTTTAATCACCTCCAGCTCCAGCATGTTTTCTATGTCCCTCATTATGTCCTGCTGCACTTGCAGGGATACTCTGTAGGTGGTCTGTCTGCGTGGGGTTTGGCTCCCTGTATTTACCGCATGTGTGGCTAAGTGAGTTCTCCCTGGCCTCCCTGTAAACATGGGCTCCAATGGTTTCCGATACTGTACAGCTTATCCTTCTGTGACTCAGTGAGCTTCTCGCTGATGGCAACCTCTTGTACTGACCCGTCCCTTTTGGCTGCAGCTAACAAGTCAAGCAAGGGGTCAGCTTCCTGTTCTCCTTCTGGCAGACCACATACAGCTAATACAGATGCCCACCGCTCATGATAGACTTTAACCATGTTTATATGATCCACCTTCTGTCGATTCCTACCATCCCCTCGGGCCACTACGTACTTTACTTTGTTCAGGCACTGTAGCTCTGTCAATTATCCCTCCCAGGTTGCCTTGTTTATTCTGCCATAGGGGAATAAGTCCAAGCATTTTCTGCCCTATGTCATATGCTATGTCTGGCAGTGCGATTATTCCAGCGCTTCTGTATGGCTTCGGTATGTTTCATTTTCTCTACCACTTGTCAACGATCAAATTAATGGGTCCACGGACCCTGCATCTATAGAATAGCTAAATGAGAGAGAACTCAGTGGTCACCTGCAGCACCTCCTGTGCGCACACAGGAGGTGATGCAGGAATTGCTCCCAGTGTCTCCCCTGAGTCTCTACAAATGTTTTAAATATCTATTTAAGGGTCCCATTAAATCTTTCACATAGGCCATTTGTTTGAGGGTCGTAGGGGCTGGATTTGAACTATTCTACCTGTATTTTCTCGCAGATACTCTGTATTAGATTGTACATAAACTGTGTGCCCTGGTTAGTGAAGATCTCCTTTATCTCCTTAGGGAACCCTACCCTAGAAGAAATGTCTAGCAAGGCATCAGCAACCTTCTCCACCCTTATGGACGGGAGGGCTACTGCTTAGGGTATCTGGTGGCATAATCTTCCACAGTAAGGATGTACTTCTTTCCAGAACTATTGGAATAACTAGAGGATCCACAATGTCTACTGCTATGTGCTCAAAGGGTTCCACTATGATTGGCAGTGGCACAACTGATATCCACAATATTCTCCACCTGCCCATTAATTCTAGTGGTCAGTGACTGGTGTGATGTGGATGTTTGAACTGTATGGTTAAACTGTTTCAATATGTAAGTGTTAGCTTGCAAGTTTGTGTGTTGTTAATTTAATCTATGCTGTGACCATGTTTATATCTAAATCAGTGTCAGTGTTTTAATGGGATTGGGGTGGAATTTCTGGGTGAGAAGGGAACATGGAGGTATCTGGAAGTCTAGTCGGGTCTATGGACTATAAGGGAGAAGCCCATGATTGCAGTGCTGACACCCTGCAGCATATTAAGGGTTACGTTTTTGAATAAGGATGGGTTGTCAGTTGTTGGTTAGAAGTTGGTGGGTGGGCAGATCAGTAAGGAGAAAAGGCTGGTTACAGGCTGCAGGGGCAGCCATTTTAGAGAGCATGAAGTACAGGTTACTACCCCTTTTATGATGATGAAGATTTGTGTGTTTTATATACAGTTGTGTGAAAAAGAAAGTACACCCTCTTTAAATTCTATGGTTTTACATATCAGGACATAATAACAATCTGTTCCTTAGCAGGTCTTAAAATTAGGTCAATACAACCTCAAATTAACAAAAACACATGACATATTACACCGTGTAATGATTTATTTAACAAAAATAAAGCCAAAATGGAGAAGCTATGTGTGAAAAACTAAGTACACCCTTACTGCTTCCATAGGAATTAAGATGCTAAGTAGCAGACAGGTGCTGACAATCAAATGCCCTTGATTCATTGATCATCAGCAAGTGTGACCACATCTATAAAAGCCGAAGGTTTAGCAGTTTGCTGTTCTGGAGCATTCAAGTGTGTGTTAACACAATGCCAAGGAGGAAAGACATCATCAATGATCTTAGAGAAGTAATTGTTGCTGCCCATCAATCTGGGAAGGGTTATAAGGCCATTTCCAAACAATTTAAAGTCCATCATTCTACAGTGAGAAAGATTATTCAAAAGTGGAAATCATTCAAAACAGTTGCCAATCTTCCCAGGAGTGGACGTCCCAGCAAATTCACCACAAGGTCAGACCGTGCAATGCTCAGAGAAATTGCAAAAAAACCAAGAGTTACATCTCAGACTCTTAAGGCCTCAGTTAGCATGTTAAATATTAAAGTTCATGACAGTACAATTAGAAAAAGACTGAACAAGAATGGTTTGTTTGGAAGGGTTGCCAGGAGAAAGTCTAGTCTCTCTAAAAAGAGCATGGCTTAGGTTTGCAATGTTGCATCTGAACAAACCACAAGACTTCTGGAACAATGTCCTTTGGACAGACGAGACCAAAGTGGAGATGTTTGGCCATAATGCACAGCGCCACGTTTGGCGAAAACCAAACACAGCATATCAGCACAAACACCTCATACCAACTGTCAAGCATGGTGGTGAAGGGGTGATGATTTGGGCTTGTTTTGCAGCCACAGGATCTGGGAACCTTGCAGTCATTGAGACGACCATGAACTCCTCTGTTTACCAAAGTATTCTAGAGTCAAATGTGAGGCCATCTGTCCGACTGCTAAAGTTTAGCCGAAATTGGGTCATGCAACAGGACAATGATCCCAAGCACACCAGCAAATCTACAACAGAGTGGCTGAAAAAGAAAAGAATCAAGGTGTTGCAATGACCCAGTCAAAGTCCAGACCTCAACCCAATTGAAATGCTGTGGCAGGACCTTAAGAGAGCTGTGCATAAACAAATGCTCAGAAACCTCAATGAACTGAAGCAATGTTGTAAAGAAGAGTGTGACAAAATTCCTTTACAACGATGTGAGAGACTGATAAAGTCATACAGAAAACGATTACTTCAAGTTATTTCTGCTAAAGGTGTTTCTACAAGCTAATGAATCATAAGGTGTACTTAGTTTTTCACACGGCTTCTCCATTTTGGCTTTATTTTTGTTAAATATATCATGACGCGGTGTAAATCATGACGCAGTGTAGTATGTTATGTGTTGTTGTTCATCTGAGGTTGTATTTACCTAATTTTAAGACCTGCTAAGGAACAAATGTTTGTTATTATGTCCTGATATGTAAAACCATAGAATTCAAAGAGGGTGTACTTTCTTTTTCACACCACTGTATGTTATGTATTTTATTTGTTGTCACAGCATGTAGGATGTTGCTTGCCAGTTGAAGTTGTAGTTGGTTGGGAGTTTTACCTGGTTCGTCCCCCGTTGGGGCATGTGAAGGTAGTAACAATGCTGAATCTGGACGTCATGCTGTATCTTCTTTTATCAAGGCTTGGCTGTACAAGCAATGCGACAACCTGAAACTTTAGAGAAATACACGTTTAAAGGGAAACTAAAAAGAAATAAGCTCTGTTACATCTGTGCATGTCCATGTCCAGAATCTGTAGTTTTAACAATGAGTTTTGAAGATGGTGAAATACTTGGAAACACTGTAGCAGACGTGCTGTACTGTAGGATCTCTCAATTGTTTTCTGTTCCTATTCTACTGTTACAATTTTTCCAACATTCCTGAGCATTACTTGGTTTTCTTTATCTAGTTTATCTACGCTCTTTTTTTTTCTTGAAGTCTTAGGCCTCACTCAGACAGGCTGCATTGCGACATGCGGATGCTTACGTGCACGTGCACGATCTTCACTCTTTGAGTCAAGTGGATGACAGTTGTCACACTAGAAACTGCTTGTGGCGGCAAACTATAGCGTTGACGCTGCGACATTTTACCGCCACAACCCAAATTTAAATTTGTGGCTGCAATCGCGTCATGTGAGCTGGTTCAGCCAATAATGGCGAACTAGCTCTGTGACGTGTTAATTACGTCCCCCGCCACGCCCCCAAACACCACGACCCAACTCCTGCAGTTTGAGCGCAGATTGCTGGGCTGCAGGAGCGCGCGGCAGAGGCGCGCACGTAAGCGCGTGGACGTAGCAACCTGTCTGAACGAGGCGTTCGGAAGTCTAGATTATACGGTAGGTACCACAACTATACAGTGTGAGGTGTGATGAAACCGTATGTTTATCTTGTACAGTACTTAACATTGAAACGCTTTACAATACAAATGTACACAACTATTGTCAATTCAGAGGTATACTATATAATGAATCAGAATAATGTATTTCCAATTATTAGTGTTCCGCGTCAGAATATAGAACACAGTGAGTTATTTATCATCACACTTGCTTAAAGAAGCATATGAATTTGCACTGTTGATATTCTGAACACATGATACATAAAGCTTGGTCCCCTGCAGACACACTTAACAGAACTCCCTCCTACTGTCTCTGTACGTTCTCCCTACCTAACAATTAGACTGTAAGCTCCTCTGGGCAGGGACTCCTCTTCCTTAATGTTACTTTTATGTCTGAAGCACTTATTCCCATGATCTGTTATTTATATTATCTGTTATTTATTTGATTACCACGTGAATTACTACTGTGAAGCGCTATGTACATTAATGGCGCTATATAAAGACATACAATACAATATAGTGCTATCCATATTTATAGTGCTTTAGAGTAGTAATTCATGTGACATAATAAGAATAAGAGCTTCAACATAAAAGTAGATATTAGAAAAAGTCTGTGCTCCGAAGAGCTTACAATCTAAGTGGTGACAAGGGAGAAATTTCAGAGACAGTAAGAGGGTGTTATGGTGTATCCTCACAGAAGAGCAAATGCATGACCATGACCTGTTATTTATATTATCTGTTAATTATTTGATTACCACATGTATTACTACTGTGAAGCGCTATGTACATTAATGGCGCTATATAAATAAAGACATACAATACAATACAATCTCCCCTTAATGCAAAACCGGGGCAAAAAAAGTACCAGATTTATCAAAGAAAAATAATCAAATTAAAAGCATAGGATTTACCACAAAAAATCACCCTTAGAAATATAAAGTGGACAAGTTTATTTTTTTAATAAAGATGATTGTTTTAAAAGTCTATCCAGATATAATGGCTCCATAAAACTTAATTAGACAATTTGTGCTTTTAGAACAATCACCCTACATCTGAAGCTCTTTAAAAAAAAAAGGTCTAATGATGGGCTTTTTTTTACATACAATTCTAATAATTGTATTTCATGTAGTTCATGAAAACTCCCTTAAGTATGTGCTGCATGTTCTGTAATTCAAATGTTTCTTCCTCCTGCAATTGATGACGCATAGTTTAGTTATGCACTGTTTTATATTCCATTCTGATTCTTTTTAAAATAACTTTTAATATTATTATTGGAACTTCATTCCAACTTTCCACGAAAGCAGAAATTGGCAATTTGCTTCCATTTTGCAAATGGAATGTTTTTTTCTGCACAGCAATAATGCTAATATTTAGGTTATTAGAAGCTCGAAATCCAGTCCTAGTTTACACAATCTCAGTTTTACATAGAAGTGTAGGGCTTTTGAGAACCAGACTATGATCAGAGTTACAAACTGCCAGGGCATAAAAATATCATGACAGAAGGTTGTCCATGCTGGCCAAACTGGGACTAGGGAAACGGTTCCCAGGCCAGGTATTGCAATTGTGATGTTTGGTGAAAAATATGGAACTGGATAAGGCTGTCCATGGAGCTACCCATACTGTATATTAAACCAGGGGGATTGGTTCAGTTCCTATGCACCAGTGATGTTCATCCAGGCCAAGTTTTTAAAATAGCATGGTTGATATACAAGGGCAGAACTGACTGATTCTGTTTATGGAGCAACCCACATATTAAAAGGGGAGAAGACACATGTGATGGTGGAGGGGTAACCAGGCTATCCATAAAGGTATTATACCTGGCTGCTTACCTCTTAACCATATTTGTGGGTTTAGAGTGTAGGCTCTTGGACCCATGGGTTGTACATGAAATATATGTGATTGTGCAACAATAATGTATGTGTTTTACCTTTCCAGGAGTGCTAACCAGTGGAGATTCACAGTCTATGAGTTTCAAGGGGGGTTTTCTGGACATATAGACACAGACCTCTGGTCAAAATCCTCCCTTGAAAACAGTTACGCCAAGTTCCCTGACACAGCACAGAACAGAAACGTAAAAAGGGGCATAGGGATGTGAAATGTCCCTGACACAGTCAAGAGGTCCCTAGGCTAAGGGGGATACTCATTTAATGCCCAAGTCACCCAGAAGCTGCATAAGGCTCACCACTCCGTTCCCTGCTTCAGCACAACCCAGAAAGGTAAAAGGGGCATAGGGATGTGAGGTGTCCCTAGTATAAGGAGGAATGCCCAGATCACCCTGAACCCAGCATAGGGGTTCAGGGGGTGCTCAGGTTATATATAAGACTTTTGTTAAGGTTTTGTTAGAGTCTAAAAGTCAAGTTTTGCAGAGTGTGAGGCATGTGGCTAGTGGGACTAAAAAGTACACATTCTCATTCTATCCTTCATCACCAAAAAGACAGACATTTTAGCAGCATAAAAGTGTAAAGTTTTGCCTGTTGGACATGGTTACCAGAAGTACAATTAGTCTGTTGCGTCTGGAAAAAAATTGAGTTTTAGGGTTGCTTGTAGTATTCTGCAGTAATGACAGGTAGCGCTACTGCGTTCTAGGACATTTGGTTGTGGCTATTTCACCACAACAAAATGGCTGCTGACACCTCCCCATCGGGGCGCTCAGCCACCAGTGATGTTTTCGCTAATCCAAGTCCCTAACCTTATCCTAACCCTAAAAACCCCTAATCAACCCCTAATGTTTCCCCTACCCTAATAACCTTAACCCATTAGCCTAAAACTCCTTACCCTAAGACCTTACCCTAAAACTCTTTACCTTAAGCTCTTATCCTAACCACTAAAACCTCTAAAGATAACCCCTTATCCTAACCACTAAAACCCCTAAAGATAACCCCCCTATCCTAACCACTAAAACCCCTAAAGATACCCCCTACCCTAACCCCTAGAAGCTTACTTTCTGGTAGTTGTAGTTGCCCCAGGATGACTGTTTAGGCCTATCAGGGGGGGGGGGGTACTCCCACTAAGTGAATGAAGAGATTATCCCTTCCCACTACCAACCCAAGAGGCTTAACCATAAAACTGTACAATACACATTAGCCAATAAACTCTTTGATTGTCACTGTGGTAAACTATGCCCACAATGGGGGTAAGGATTACCACAATGGCAATGAATGGGCAACCTAAAAAAACATCCACAAAATAAAATACATTACAATTAAAAAAACAAACATTAGCCAATAAACCCATTGATTGTCACTATGGTAAACGATGCCCACAATGGGGACATGGATAACCACAGATGCCCTCCAGAGTATGCACTATTTAGAGGAGAGAGCTTGAAACCAAACCTATGACTCCCGATGAATCAAATCTCTGCAAAATGCGTAGTCACTGCAAGAATCCTGCTGACCTCACCACTTTTACATGTTCACATCCGAGATCCTCCCGCATCGAAGACTGGAAGAGTGCCATGAAACTGGAAGTGACCTGATGGCTTAGAGATCCGAGCTGAGGAGGGTGGTGAGAGCCTGAGAGCAGCATTTGCTTTTATTACATGCCCACAATATGTTTCTATAATGTAAGTGTACATCTATATGCTTTTTATTAGATAAAGTTGATACTATTATTATTGAAAGAAGATTCCCCCCAATGCAGGGAAGGATACTGGCGGTGCACTGCGTGTCAAAACATGCTTGATGCGTTCCAAGTAAAGGAAGTATGACGGATGCTGGATCAAAGTATCAAAAAAGGTTTATTGAACGTGTAGCAACATTGAAGGTAAAAACAAGAATCTTGAAGGGAACCTCTGACACGTTTCGTGCAGCCCGTGCACTTTGTCAAAGAGTAATGTTCCCTTCAATGTGCCAATTCTTATGGGGGACTGTAAACCGGAAGGACTGTCTCCCAAACCACTAGTGGTTCCTCCCCAAAGGGTCGGGAACCTATGGTGGAGTATGTACTTTGAATGACAGCTCAACCGATCCAGGTCAACCAATAACGCAATGGCACCAAAATACAACAACATAAAGAGTATATATACTCTCTGTAATATGAAAAAAACATGACATAAAAAGTGACATGACATAAAAAACATAACATAACATGTTAAGGGTTAGTTTACTGACTCCTAATCAGATAACCTGAAGGTACAGTATATAACCAGCAATTGTATAACTAGATAAACTGCTAGAAAAGATATGATATAGTCAAAGTTCAACAAAAAACAAACCCATTAAAAAGACAAAATACGTAAAAATACAAAAATGTGATAAAAATGAATTTAAATGAAAAATGATTCTGGTTTAACTAAATCGTAACTGACAATAGATATCATATGTTCTAATGTGTATATTTCATCATAACGTTATATATATATATATATATATATATATATATAAATATATATATATATATATATATATATATATATATATATATAATGGAAATATTCCTGTATGCTCATTTGCATGTCTTAGGCAGGTCTGCAACCCCGCCTTAAACCATTATCACCCAGCCCACAGCACTTCCACTGCAGCAAGGGATTCTGGGAAATGACATGCAAATGGTCACACAGTGTCACCTTTTGCTTCAAAACCATTTTTAACATGTATCCCTATAGGCTTAAGCTTGCTGCATGGTCACAGCTTTAAGCATGTCATTTCCCAGAATCCCTTGCTGCAGTGGAAGTGCTGTGGGCTGGGGGATAATGGTGAAAGGCGGGGTTGCAGACCTGCCTAAGACATGCAAATGAGCATACAGGAATATTTCCATTTGCTATATGCTTTGCTGTGGAGGGTTTTTGTCACTTTTTTTACCCACCATAACTTAACTGTGTATATGTGTGTATATATATATATATATATATATGCAATACAATACCGTGGTAAGACGAAATCACAGGCAGCACTCCAGATGGTTGTCAAAAAATAGTATATTATTATCAAGACACACTACCGACGTTTCGGTCCGCAAGCGGGACCTTTCTCAAGGTCACCTTGAGAAAGGTCCCGCTTCCGGACCAAAACGTCGGTATTGTGTCTTGATAATAATATATTATTTTTTGACAACCATCTGGTTGCCTGTGATTTCGTCTTACCACGGTATCGTATTGCCTATTATTCTGTATAGGATTTGCACCCACATTATTGACTTTCTTTGCGGAGTGCCTGCGGTTCCTTGATTTGTTTTATATATATATATATATATATATCATATCAAGGCTAAATAATTCTAATAACTAAAGATTAATTTTCTCTCTCTTTTTTTCTCTTGAATAGATATATTCACATACAGGTATACCCCGCATTAACATACGCAATGGGACCGGAGCATGTATGTAAAGCGAAAATGTACTTAAAGTGAAGCACTACCATTTTCCCACTTATCGATGCATGTACTGTACTGCAATCGTTATATACGTGCATAACTGATGTAAATAATGCATTTGTAACAGTCTCTATAGTCTCCCTGCTTGCGCACAGCTTCGGTACAGGTAGGGAGACAGTATTGCTGTTCAGGACGTGATGACAGGCGCATGCGTGAGCTGCCGTTTGCCTATTGGGCGATATGTACTTACTCGCGAGTGTACTTAAAGTGAGTGTACTTAAAGCGGGGTATGCCTGTATTTAACTATACAAGATAACAAAACACATGAATCTCATATCTGAAATAATCAAGATTCTCAAATAAATATGGAGGAGTTAAAAAAAACTATAATCTTGCCATATTTATAACTGATGATACATATTCCTGCGGATCATACTACAAAATATTCCAAAATATATATTGAATCATAGCTCTAGAAATCTAGGGAAAATGGATATCACTCAGGCTTGGAACATCCAAACCTATCCCCAATATGAATATCAAAGTTCACATATGTTATAGATATTATAAACAATAAATGTCCATTAAGGACTAAATCCAAAATATACAATCAATCCATAATGTGCTAATATAGCAAGAACTTATATAAGGAAATGTTTGAGTTCCCAGTTGGTATTTATCCCAGCTGGACTCAGTGTGTTCAATGTAAAAATCCAGAACATTTCTCTTTTATTGAGAATGCTCAACCTGTTCCCTTTTCTAATGGGTAATGGAATATGTTCAAGAGCATTAAAAGAAAAAGAGTCAAGGCTGCCCTTGGGACATTCTGAGAAGTTTCTTGAAACTGGAAATCTTAAATCACCTTTTTTAATTGATCTAAGGTGTTCCATAATGCGTTTTTTTAGTGGTCTGATTGTTCTACCAACATAGTTTTTTCCGCAACGGCATCTAAGAGAATAGATGACATAATCAGTATTGCAATTGATCAATGTTTTTATCCTATATGTATCCTTAGTAACTTGGGATGAAATCAACTTAGTAGATTTTGCGTATTTACATATACTGCAGAATCCACATTTGTAAAATCCTCTCGGAGGGAAAAAATCCCTTAGTTTGTTTGATTGGGGCTCTGTACATACTTGGAGACAAATAAGTGGAAAGAGTATTTGCCCTCCTAAACGTGAATTTAGGTTGATTCCGGACAAAAGGTCTAAGAGTGGAATCCAACTGTAGAACATGCCAATGTTTAGATATGATTGATTTTATGTTGTCTGATTGGCGACTAAATGGTGTAATAAACAGCATGTTATCTTCACCTGGACCACTCCCAGACTCTTTGTTATAAAGTCCATCCTTTTTTAACCCAATTTTTCTATTGTTGTTAAAATAATTGGATTTCACTGTACCTTTCAATAAATCTTCTCTTGAAGTAGAGAAGCCATTCTCAAAGGCGGTTTGTATACAATTACGATCATAGCCCTGTCAATGTTCCAAACTGACAAACAGTGTTCATTTGATAATAAGTAGTTTATTGCAATGTATGATTATACTCATTCAAAAGTCTATAAGACTCTCTGCCAGGGAGTGTCCAAACAGGCTTTTTTTTTTTTAATACATTTCATTTCCTTTGTCTAAAATGTTTTACTAGGCAGATTATACTAACCACTCCTTAATTCTTAAACCAATCATCTTACAGCTCATTAAAACCTGGTTAGAACATCTCTGAATAGGTACCTGGTACACACTTTCACTAGGAATGTGGGCGTAAACTACAGTCACAGTCGTAAATTCACTTAGGAGTCTAAACCACACCACACACACATCTTACACACAAAATGGATACTAAAGACATAACTGACTTTACAAAATGGAAACTGAACATTGCTTTCAATCCTTCTCCAGAGACCCCCCCAGTTAATTTCAGTAATATATCAACAGTATCTTCATTTCAGCAATATTACTTCATCACCCCTATGTTCAAATCTCAGTGCCAAGTTCCTTGATTAATCTATGAACATATCTAAATTTGAGCAAATCCTTCGGAGTATTAAAAATTGACCCTTGGGGATCCCTCGAATGAGGGTTCTTGGGTGACTGCTTGTTGCCCTCAATAGGGCATTCCTTGAGTTCTCTTTTCGATATGTCACCCTGTATCGAATTATTAAGATCAATAAAGAGGAAAATGTCCAAATATGTGATATGCTGTAAATGAGTTGTATATGTAAAATGTAAATTGTATGTTATTATTTAGGGTCTCCACGAATCTGCCCTTTGATGCACTGTCTTTGATGAACACGTGGAGCACTATTCACATGGATTGAATGATTCTCTGTCTAGATAAGGTGTTAAAAGAGCACATTTTATTGAAGCATGATTGTACTGTATTGTTTTCTCTCAAGTAATTATCTATTTAGATGGGCGCACAATACAGTGTTTAAACAAGCACAGGTTGTCTGTATAACTTTATTAAAGCAATATTTTATTGTTGTTTTTTCTATATATCCATTGGAGAATATCTGAACCATCATCCAGAGTTCAAGCACCAAAGAGGACTTTCTTTTTTTACATTGCAGATCTTTGAATGTTGGCACATGCGTATTCTATGGAACACATATATGCGTAATTTGGGAACGACAGTTCTACTATATGTAAACTTAAGGTATATTTACCATGATTATCCACATGCAAAAGTTGAAAATTGGGTGGCAGCAACCCATTGTTGAAGTTGTATGAGTTGATAATGAAAGTGGTGTGCAGTCCATAGTTTTTCAACTCGATCATATAGTTGGGATGTAGGTGCATTTCATGTTCGGAGGTTATTGATTTGTACTAGTAATAGGCATGTACTCGGGTGGGTAGCAGATCTGAGGTATCAGTTCTGAAAGGTCTTTTCAATCTCATTCTTCTTTGAAAGTTGCCATAATCAAACATACTTATCCATGACATGTGTATGCCCAGTACCCACCCTCTTGCTAGAGCGTGCTATTTTTATAAAACAATCATTAAGTTCTGTCGAATAGACTTCGTCCAAACTTTTTGTTTCTGCAGAATTGGTACTTCGTGTATACTTATAGATGTCAGATAGAGTTGCAGCTCTTATCTGCACTGTATTGAATGGCAGAATATATCATATAACCATAACTACAAGCAGGTTTTGTATTGCATATAGTAAGTGCCATGTTCAATACTATGTACAAACGGACTGTGAAAACACTCTGCATTAAGCAAATTTGTCTGTCTAGTGTGAACCTGCTTCTGATGAAAAATACAAGGTCATTAAACAAAGAAAGGCAGTGTTAAAAGAAGACATTCATTTCCAATATATCTTGTATTGAAACACGTGTGCCGTTCCTGGCATGCAAGGGCACAGATAATAAATATACTGTGTGAAATGCACCATCTGCCATACGCAGTTATTTAATTCTAAAGCACCTTTTGGGAAAAAACTGACCCTAAAGGTTTAAGTACAGTACATATGTAGCAAGACTTACTGTCCTCGGTGATGAAAACGACCAAGTGTAAATCCCCAGCATTTGTTTGCAATCTGCAGTTCCCCCGCAGCCACCTTATGGCTCGTGAGTACCCTAGGCGAAGATTTTCAGTGCGCCAACTGCCGGCCACACGTACTGAACTGCACAAACCTAATTATAAGTATTCTGGCTGAAAGGTAGCCGAGCCGTAGATGAGCCTCGACTAGCCCGTGGATGAGGCGCAGACAACCAAGTGTTTACACGGTTGTCATCTCACACCTTCTCATGGTCACAGGAAGTGTAAGTCTTCTTACATCTGCACACGCACCCAAGGTGATGAGCATCACCATGACGCGCATGCACCCGCACGCACCAAAGCCCCTCCCGGTGTTATGTGTAAACAAGGGAATGCGTGAGAGCAAAGGGAGCACGCGCTTGCGCAGTGGCAACCCACAATGCTTACACAGTCCCAAGGAAAACATAACCCGAGGGGGGTTGATAAGGCAGACGAGACGCACGTGCACCAGAGGGGGGCCCATCATATGCACATGTGATGTGGGCCCCAACAGAAACATAATTTGAATATAAAAACTTTATTGAAAATATATGACAATGAACTAAATCAAAAAACATAGTAACAACACTCAGATACAAGATAATCCAAGAAAGAAGTTGTCTTGCCGGGGGTCGGGGGTCAGTCGGAGAGCGCCTCTCTGTACTTCCCTCCACCTGTCAACTCCACTGAGGGGGGGACTGGGGCATACGGAGGTGGTGCGGGGCCCTGGTGCAGATGCAGGCTGCCTAAGATGGCCGCTTGGTAAGGGAGAGGGGGCTGAGTGCCGGATTTACCTGCTCCTGGCAGGTGGCCCATCGGGGTGAGCCGTACGATCTGCCCCCTGCTTGCCTGCACTCCCTCTGCTTTCCTCCGCCTTCCTGTTCCCCCGCGGTGAAGACTGAGCAGAGCTGCTGCTGGGAGAATGTGAATGAGCATGGTGCCTCAGGAATGAGGGGGCTTATGTCAATGTAAAAAAGGAAATACAGAACTTACATCACCCAAACAAAATCAGCTTCAATTCTACAGTATATATAAAAACGACCAATAAGCAACAAATATGCCACCCACCAAAACACAAAAAAAAAACCCCGCGGGAGGCCGCACTCTTCTTTAAAAAAACAAAGACAGGAACTAAAGATCAGGAAGCGTCTATCGCAGGCGAAGACGCAGAACCAGAACCTGACTCGCAAACCGCTTACTCGCAAAGAAATGTTGCGGTTTGTCCAAGACATCAAAAGTTCCTTCCGCTCCGAGATGCAGAGTTTCCGTCAGAGTGTCAGAGAGGAAATAGCATCTATAGGAGACCGTATCGTGGACTTGGAGGAGAAAGTGGACACCACCGCCTCTGCCCAGGAGACCCAAGCCCAAGACATCCACGAATTAAAAACACAAGTTAAAACAATTTTCGAAAAATTGGAAGATATACGGAAAACCGATCAAGACGCAATAATCTGCGGATCAGGGGGGTCCCGGAGGAAGTGGACAATGCTCAACTGGACGCATATCTCATCTAGCTCTTTGGGTCTTTGTTACCAGAAATGTCGGAAGACAAACTCCAGATGGACAGAGCACATAGACTGCCTAGACCTAGAGGCCTGGACCCCAAAAAACCACGAGATGTGATTATACGTCTACACTACTTTCGTAGTAAAGAGGAGATACTGAGAGCCGCTAGATCTGCTCCAAGGATAGAACAAGACAACGTTCAGCTTCTCATTTTCCCAGATCTGGCTCAAATCACGCCGAACAAACGTAAAATGTTCGCACAGGTCACAAACACACTGCGAAATAACAAAATACGCTACCGTTGGGGTTTTCCATGCAAGATAATATTTCTCTACCAAGAAAAAACATATATATTTCTCTCTCCAGAAGAAGGCGAAGAGAAATTGAGAGCAATGGGTCTCCTTGAACCAGAGGAAATGGAGGCCTCCGGGCAGATTCTGCCCCCACCTAAACAACAGCGCCCAACATGGGTAAAGACCCAACTTCACGAAGAGAAAAGAACCAGCCCGCTTGAAATTTGGAGCTGATCAATCGTTGCGTTTCCAGTTAATTTTACAGACTGACGGAATGTTGTTCGGAACATAAGGCATAGCTGAACTTGTCGTTTACTCCAGATAAGCTCTTTTTCTTGAACAGGAGTGGAGACACCTGGCGTCAATTCACTAACTCGAACCACTCTTAAAGACCAAGACGATCTGGTTATCAAGAATCTCCCGAAGATAACTTCCCATACTGTGAAAGGTTTTAGTTTTAAAAGACAGGCTACCACGAGGGTTGCTTTGGAAATGTTTTTTTTCAAAATTGACTGTGTTTCTAAATGGACTAAAAGTCTCAAAGCACCTAGAAACTGACAGACAGCCTGATCTAAGTTGAATTTTTCGTGCAGTTGACACATGTTGGCCCAAGTTGGGGGTTTTCGGGCTCGGTCCTCGGGGGCCGTCGGCAGGCCGGCCTCTGTGGGTGTCCCTGTCTCGGTGCGGGGGGCCGTCGGCGGGCCGGCCTCTGTGGGTGTCCCTGTCTCTGTGCGGGTGGCTCGGACGGTGGCTCTGTCTTTGACTGGGTCGCTGGCTGGGCCGCCTGTGCTGGGGGGCGGTCCGCTGGTGGCTCTTGGGGCCCGGGATTGGACACCCTGGGCCTAATTCGAAACCGTTTTCTAGTTAAAAGTATGTCCTGATTGCAGGATATCTATGTTATTTATTTTTTGCACTGTTCCGTTTGTGTCTCTCTTCCCCTATAGACTAAATATAGATTTCGAGATGGCCGAGCACTGGATGCCAGTCTGATCTACTCAATGTGAAAAAAATTAAGGAAAGATAAGGTGATGTAAATAGTTACGATGTTTCATTTCCCCCTTGTTTTTCTGTATCCTTATGTGTAAGACTACACATACAATCCACCCCGTACTTACCGGGGTGTTGCTTTTGCTTTTGATTTCTGAAGATTTGGCTCCTAAACAAAGGAGCACTGTGGCATTAAGCCATTGGGCTGCAACCCGCCCTCCACAGGTTTGCGCATCCCGTGACTGCGATACACTCGCATCACGGGACCTGAGATGGTTGGTCCCCCCAAACATAGTTTGGAAACCGGGGTCCTCTTTTTACCCCACCCTACCCTGTCCACCCTCCCCCCACACCCAGTTCTACAAGCATTTCTTACTGCAGAAAGTTAATATGTGTATCTCTCAAGGTGTATGTTCACGATACAGACTGTTTACAATAGTTAAGATTCTGTTTCTTCTGCTATATATAAGTCATCACTCTGTTCACCTGTATCATAGACCTTTCAAGCAGCACTATGCCGATTAATATAATTTCCCAAAACACCAAGGGCCTCAAGACCCCCCCATAAGAGACGAATAGCCCTTTCAGAGGCCAAAAGACTAGCAGGAGATATAATTTTGTTACAAGAAACGCATCTGAAAAAGGAGGATCAATCACTGCTGTACAGTAGCGATTACCCTCTCATCTATCACTCATCATCCCATACAAAAAAAAATGGGGTGGCTACACTTTTCTACAAAAATCTAAATTTCAAAGTAGACAAAATTAAAAATGACCCTGCTGGGAGAATTTTAATTGTTACAGGATTACTAGACTCTACCCATGTGACAATAGCTAACATATATGCCCCTAATGAAAATCAAGAATCCTTTTTCCAGGAGCTCACAAATTTAATAAACTCTGTCCAGAAAGGTTTTCTAATTCTTGCAGGGGATTTAAACGCAATCATGGACCCAAATTTAGATACATTTCCCAGTCTCCCACTACCACAAAAGATAGTTCCCTCAACTCGTGGTCTCGTATCCATGACCAAGGATGGTGGTAGACTCCTGGAGATTAATGAACAACAAGGAAAAAGATTTCTCCTTCTTCTCTCACCCCCATAATAGCTATTCACGTATAGACTATATTTTAATTGACCAACAAATTAGCGATAACATTTCCTCAGCAATAATTGCCCCCTCTGCTTGGTCGGACCATTCTACAATTATAACTAAACTGGATGGCCTCACCACCAAAAACAAAACAAGGTTGTGGTCCTTAAATGAATCATTATTGTCGAACCCACAAAATCTCCAACAATTGGAAGAGGAACTGGTCCAATATTTTGATATAAATAACACCCCGGACGTTTCCCCTTTTACCCTATGGGAGGCCCATAAATCTGTGCTTAGAGGTAAGCTGATCGCTCTGGCTTCTCGGAAAAGGAAGGAAAAAGCGGAACACATTGTGACATTAACACAAAAGTTATCAGAACTAAAAAGTATCCATAAAGCAAATCCCTCCCGAAAAAACTATAGACAAATAATCTCAGTTAGAGGGCAATTAAATCTTTTGTTAGTGACAAACGCAGAGAGAGCTATACGATGGACCCAACAGAAATACTATGAAAAAAGCAATAAGGCAGATAAAATGCTGGCACGTAAGCTAAAACAAAAGCAGGTTAAAGCTAGGATCCATAATATTTATACTAAAAATGGAAAGATATCAAATAGCCCCAAAGTTATAAGTGACGCTTTTAAGGAATATTATACATCTCTTTACAATCTGCCTGGCCCAGTGGAAGAATCGGCTAAAAACAAAAAAGCGAAAAAAATTCAAAACTTTCTAACTCAATGCCGGCTTCCCACGCTGGAACCAGAAGATATAATAAATCCTGAAAAAACTATAGAACCCCCTGAAATCTTGGAGGCTATCAAATCTTTGAAAAAATGGGAAGGACCCTGGTCCGGATAGATTTTTAAATCTTTACTACAAAAAATTCTCCATTATACTCCTCCCACACTTAACCAAAGTATTTAATGAGATGCTTTTAGGCCTCCCCCCACCCAGAGATATGCTACGAGCAACCATAGTAGTAATCCCAAAAGATGGAAAAGATCCCATGATGTGCTCTAGCTATCGACCTATATCTTTATTAAATACAGATCTAAAATTATACGCAAAAATCTTGGCCACTAGATTAAACAATATTCTTCCAAGATTGATCCATCCGGACCAGGTTGGCTTGTCTTGGGCAGACAAGCCCTTGACAACACAAGGAGGACGGTGAATTTAATACATGTAGCAAAACAAACCTCAAGCTCATCATTATTACTTTCACTAGACGCTGAAAAAGCTTTTGATCGGCTGGATTGGCAGTTAATGAATGCCACTCTCTCACAAATGGGATTTACTCCCAAAATCTTAAACAGCATAAACACGTTATACTCTGTTCCAACAGCCATAGTAAAAACGAATAACTCCTTGTCTGACCCTTTCCCAATATCGAACGGAACCAGACAGGGGTGCCCACTGTCCCCCTTGTTATTTGCTTTGGCAATTGTACCATTAGCCTGCCAGATAAGAATGAACCCCAATATCACGGGTGTCAATGTTGGACAGAAGGAATTCAAGATAACTCTCTATGCGGATGACATACTATTGACGCTCTCAAACCCTCTTATCTCCCTCCCCAACCTTTTCCAAGCTCTATCTGAGTTTGGCTCCCTCTCAGGATACAAAATTAACCACTTTAAATCTTTGGCTCTTAGCTTAAACCTTCCCAAGGATATGGTAAAATTACTTCAACTTAATTTTGACTTCAAGTGGAATCAGACCCACATTAAATATTTAGGGATTCAAATAACAAAAGATTACTCATCCCTATACAAAATAAACTTTAAACCTTTATTCGACCAAGTTGCAAAGGACTTGTCCACTTGGAATCCATACATCATATCTTGGTTCGGAAGGATCGCCACCATTAAAATGAACATCTTACCTAGAATCCTGTACCTCTTCCAAACTCTCCCAGTTAAGATTTGTCAGAAGGACCTAAATAATATTCAAAATAAAATTCTGAAATTTGTATAGCAAAATAGACGTCCTAGAGTCCGCAAAGGTATCCTTTATAAATCTAAGTTAGAAGGGGGCTTAGCCCTTCCAAACCTACAAAAGTACTACAGAGCGGCACAACTAGGGCAACTAGTTAGTTGGCATTCAAACCCAACCGAAAAAAGATGGGTCGAACTAGAAGAATCGATCTGCTCCCCATGCGAAATTAAGACTCTCCTCTGGCTTAATAGAAAATCCAGACCAGCTCAGGTTTACACAAACCCGGTGTTATCTTTCGCATGTAATCTTTGGGACTCCCTTAAAGCTAGGTTCCAACTGACTGGTATCCCATCCCTCATGCAACCCCTGTTTTCAGATCCCTCCCTCCCTTTTTACACTAATAACCGACAATCCAACCTTTGGGTCCAAATAGGACTCCTAAGAGTTAATGATATTCTCATCAAAGGTAAAGTCCCTCCGTTCACCTCGTTACAAACGAGCCACGACATTCCCTCCTCTGAATTTTTCAGATTTCTCCAAATTAGGCACTATATTCAATCCATTTACAAGCCAAACCAACAACATGTGTTAACGCTATATGAAGACTGGTGTGTACGTCAGCCTCTTATGAAGGGCATTACTTCCAGGCTATACCATAGTTTGACGCCCGTCAAAAATAGCCAAATCCCTGATATATGACATCCTGGGAGGAGGAGTTAAATACCAATTTGGATTTTGATGTCTGGAAAGATGTTTGGGAGGCTGCCTCCAAAAATTCTTCCTGTGTGGTGATTAAGGAGAATATTTACAAGCTAATATATAGATGGTACATGACTCCCACCAGGTTGAACTCTTTTCTCCCAGGTGTCTCTCCTTTATGTTGGCGTGGTTGTGGCGAAAGGGGGAATATACTGCACATATTTTGGTCGTGTCCAAAAATTCAGCAAACATGGAGGGAAGTGTTTGCTTTAATACACAGGGTTCTGGGAATCACTGTCCCACAGGACCCAATATATACAGTCTTGGGAAAACCAATGGCCAATTGTAACAAAAAAGAAATATAAGTTATCTCCCAAATTCTAAATGCTACTAGATGCACCATCGCCAAAACTGGAAACAACCGACTCCCCCATCCTTAAACCAAATCAATAACAAAATCTGGCATATAGTCTACATGGAAAAACTCACTGCCTACCTAACTGGTTCCACTTCACAATTCTCAGATACATGGGCTCCTTGGTTTAGACATGCAGGTATATCCCCATATTTAGACTAGATTATTCTGAACAGAGTGATTTAAGATTTAAGATTTATGATCTATGTTGTACCACATCTGTTATTTAATATGTTACATGGTTTCAAATGCTGTCCCCTCCCCCCTTTCCCATACTCTCCTCCCCTCCTAATGTGTAATCAGACTATTTGCAATATTGTACCGTTGTATTGTCCCCCCCCCCTTTTTCTTTTTGTACCCCCCTTACTTTTGGAAAAATGATTAATAAAAAACTTAAGTAAAAAAAAAACTATACGACCAGTTGTGCGTATAAACTATACAGTCTGTCATGATATGATGTGTACACCTTGAGAAACGCTCTGTGTAGTGTTAAACGCGTTGGTTGGGCAATGCCTTGTTATTTTTTCTATCATGACCAATAAATAATCATTTTATGGATAACACACTTTCCTTCTAATCAAGTTCTTTTTTTTTTTTATATCCCTGGTTGTGCTCTGCTACTTCCTTCTTATCTAACATATAAACATACAACACCTCCTCTTCTATATGCTCGATCCCTCCAAAAAAGGGAATAACCCAATAAATTAACTACCCAGTCATTGGTTTCATCCCAGCATGTCTATGATATCATACAGCTCCATTGTAGCTATTAATTTAAGCTCATCAATTTTATACCAGGCTTCTTGCATTAGCAAACATGCATTTAAGGTTTTTTTTTCCAGTCTATGCTATTGTTATCTTATCTGCTCCTGCCATTCCACTCCAATTGGATTTAGTCTTAAGAAATAGTCTTATCTGTATTTATTATGGGTGCCTCCCTGCTTGCCAAACTAGCATTTCCCCACAGTCTACCTTCATAACCTTTAGCTATTTCCCCATTCAGATCTATTCTGTCTAGTCCATTACATCTTTCTTGTTCCTGAAAATACTATTTTTGAGGTACTTGCCTTAATCTTGCGGCCTAGATCCCTGAAATCATTTTTAGGATCCTCCAACTCCATCTTTCTCTAACTATGTCATTAGTGCCAACATGTACCAAGAGCGCCTGGTCAGTCCCAGCCCCATCCAACAATATGTCTACCCAATCCGCAATGTGCCAAACTCGATCAACCTGGAGACAACAAACTGTTTGATCAAGTGGTCATGGAAACAGATTGCAGTCTTTAGCTTCACAATAATGGAGTCTACAACCACAACCTTTGTTGGTCTAGGAACATTCTGAGTCCCCTCCATGCTGGATGAATTATTCCTATGGCTGCTAGAGGAATCTGTCTCCCCCAGCCTTGGCATTTGTACCCTGACACTCCCAATATCTTCACTCAATCTGGCAAATCTATTGGGATGGGTCAGCTCAGAACGTGGCTGCTCTTCCTATTCTCCCTAACTGTTACCCAGCTACTGTATCTATCTCTTCCTGGTCCTTATTCATACTCTCATAGCTCCACCCTCTGCACTACTAGCTAGGGCCTGCTCATTGAACAATAAACTCCTTTCATGATTGTCAATGGCCGTCAATGTTGTAAGTTGCCTCTTCAGATCAGCAATCTGAGACTCCAAAGAGACCACCTGCTCCCACTTTTGCAACATTTGCAGTCATGTCATGGCTTAAACAGACGTGAATTGGGCTCTGTTAGAGCAGTCTGACTGCTCATCACTTAGAAACCAAGCATTTTTGCCAAGTCCTGGTATGTCGAAAGGTCTCTGGTGTACCATGACCCGTCAAATGCAAAAAAGCGGCTTTTTTGCACTTGACAAAGACCTATTAGGTCGAAACGTTGTGTATGCTTTAATAAATTATTTCTTTTTTTTAAATCCGTGTGCCCCATCTTCTATCCTTCTTGTATGCCGTGGATTGGACGCAGCCGATTGTACATTGATGGGAGCACCGGTAACTGTATCAATTTATTTATTACATTGTGGTGCGCAGCATTTACTTCTTGTCGTAAAATGACCCGTGCCATACCATATTTGTCATAAAGGTACTCTAAAGCTTAAAAGACCAGTCTGTCCATAAATGTTTTTGTAAAAACAGATTTAAGTGTATGCCCCACTTTCCAATTAGCCGTTTTTGTCATGATCCTGTGAATCACAGACCCGGTATGGTATTTCTCCCTTCAGCAGAAAAGAGAGGTACATGAGAATTGTGCCAGGTAGTGTTAGGACCTGCAGATTGGTCATGGCATGAAGTGGCTTCAGGCTTATAACCTTTTGGCCAAAGGGTTTAACTAAATAACTAAATGAAGGAAAAGAAATAGAGTGCGCAGCTAATGAACCATTTAACTTAAACCCACTAATAGTGAAATAGTGTTTTATAGGAATACCACCCTCAATCATAGGGTGTGAATAATAACATACAATATCTGTGTTATCAGTGGCGGCTGCAGCTGTTAATGGGTCAGGGTGGCTCAACACTCCAACAGCACTAAACAAAAAAACAGCGCAAACCGCATAGTGAAGTACATCAAAATATAATTAATTTGTGATAGAGGGTACTTGGCAAATAACCTAAAAAAAGAACCTTCAAAGGATAAAAGCTTATAGGTTTCACCTATAACTATTAGATTGTATTTACAATGGTGTGGAGTCTTGTTGATTGTAGAGAGAAACAAGAAGAACAATATAACTCACTCTTTTTAGAAGAGACAGGAAATGATAAGGATGAGGATGAAGTGACAACAATTTCAATGAAAGACCAATTTAAAGTTTTAGAAAAATTACCGAAAATAAACTCTGGTTAGAAAAAAAGACTCTGCAAAGCTACATCAACACTAAGAGAATCCCTAGAGGTCTCAGAGTGTTGAAGAGTCCTACTTTCGGTAAGGATAATGACCATTTTATGCAGGAATGGAACAGGATATTAGATGACTGTTCTATGGAATTAATGAGGCTGATAATATATGAAAGAGGTCGAACAATAAATGAATATTAATTATAATATTTTTAATTATTACAATTTTATTAATTATACATATTAATTATAATAATTATTAATATTAATAAACACTGGGGTATTCTGTGTAATGATGCTATTTTAGGCTCTCACCTTGTGAAATCACCAAAATGTATTTACAGAAGGGCTAAAAATCTTAAAAATGTATTAGTCCCTAGTGATATTGACAGGAGTACTGCCAATGGAGTTTCTACCATTTGGTTAAGTGATAAACCCAGTGGCAATCATATCTGTGATAAATGTTCCATTTGTAAGTTCATGCACCCAGATAGGAAGCAAATTATTTCTAAAAGTACTAATGAACTATTTACTGTGGAGGATGTCATACTGTGTACATCTATGTTTGTAGTGTATGTACTTGAATGTACGTGTGGTTTACAGTACGTGGGCAGGACTAAGCGCTGCCTCAAAATTCGCATTCAGGAACACATCAGAAACATCAGAAGTGGATATGAGAAACATAGTGTCTCACGACACTTTCTATTGCATCACAACAAAGACCCCTCCTGTCTGAGGTTTAGGGGTATTCAGCATATACCATGCGATAGGAGGAGGGGCGATAGAGTTAAAAAAAACTCTTCACTCAAGAAACGTTCTGGATCTTTAAACTAGATGCAATGTCCCCCAAGGGGTTAAATGAGGACATAGATGTCTGGGCCCTTTATTGATTCACTGATAGGTGAGTCTCTCTCTCTGTTTAATTTTATACATTATTTATTTTATATATAATTATTTAATTTTAATGTTGCGATATTTAGTTAAAGATAATGTTACTAATATTGTTTTCTTTTTTCTTTAGGCTTACATTTAGTTTTTATTCTGTTATGTAAATGTGCTAATAAAAAAATGTGTTTATTGTTGATTAATAGCAGTGGGCTGTTAGCCTGTATGGGTCACCTCCCATATCAGCCCGATTGGCTGTCACATAGCAGCAACCGTCCAATACGGAGGGTGGGAGGTATACTTAATGCAGACGACAATCATTGCTAAATTATTCCCTGATGAAGTAGCGTTAGCTACGAAACGCGTAGGATAATTTACTTTTATATTGTCCGATATTAGCCCCTGTTTTCCTGCTTGGTGGCTTATTGAGTCATTGTGACTGACCTTAAACAGTATCCCCACTGTTCTGGTGCGACTGGGACTTTATTCCGCATCGGACTGAATTTCACGTATCACGTGTATGGAAGGGACTCTGACTCACGTCGCTGTGACGTCATCTGGTTGCGACGCGGTTCTCTGGTGAGACCACACATGCCGATACCATCGGGAGGAATCTTCCCCCAACGAGTCTGATCCACCAGATTGATCGGGTTCCTGTAACACCCTGCACCGTGGGCGTGAGGAGGACCCCACGAATCTCCTTAGCTGTGATTTCCAGTGCTTTGCGATGCCTGCTACCGAGTGGTAACCTGTTGTGCTATTTGCACTCAATGCATTTGTTCTTTTAATCTGATGTACGCCTAATACTTACCTTCTTCACAAATTAATTATATTTTGATGTACTTCACTATGCGGTTTGCGCTGTTTTTTTGTTTCCTGTTTGTTTAACTAAATGACTCTTACTCAAGAGCTGATCAGCGCTGAAGTATTGTACTATATGTTGTGTCATTTTGTATGTTGCGTTGGCCTTTCTGTTTTTGTTTACATTTAAGTAATAACACCACACAGAGTTTTATTAACATAACCCCACCTGCCTACTGCTCAAATTGCTAACAATGAATGTACAGTGAACATCAATTAGGGAATTTAATTTAGAAGACACAACGCTGCAATAAAGCCCTAAGTGATTTTCCTAAGGTCACAAAATTATGCAAGTCCAGAGCCGTTGCTACATACCGTATTCTCCCTAGCCAAAGTCTTGTCTGGGAGAATTGTATTTTAGATGTGAGAATACAACAGAGATGAAAAGAGCAGGTCTGTGTAAAAAGCAGGGAGGAGTATGATGCATTTGGATAGATCATATAATTATGGAAGAGGTGCGTAGTTAATTAATACATAATTTCAAATTTGTATTAAAATATTTTACTAGAAAATATGGTATGTGCAACCTTGGAGAAACAGGGATATAAAAGGATTTAACGAAGATCAAGCAATATATGTTGCTCAAGCTTATGTATTCATAATGTAATCCTATGTCACAAATGCTAATAGCTTTGTAGAGGCGACAGTATAACAGGTAGAAGGCCTTTTTGCCTTTGTGCTTAAGTCTACACCACTTGTTTTTCTATCTCTCCCATCTGCATAACTCATGCTACCCTTAGCATGTGTAACACCTCTACATTAGGACATTCTACCCAAAAACTGGAGGTCACACAAGGTTAGTGTGTCCCTAGCTGTTTTGTGGACAGAGCCAATCCCTATACACCAAATGGGACTGGTTTTCAGCAGGTCAGTGGTTAATGTCAAACTGTTTTCTCTGTGATTTACAGTAGGTCACAAACCACGCTTACATCCCACATTCCTGGTACCACATACACTAAATTTCAAGACTCTACCCCACACAGGGCACACAACCCCTTAGGAAGAGATTCCACGTGGGATCCACTTCAGAACATTTGGGCATTATCCCACGCCGAATTCTCCTCTCCCCCACCTAACCCCAGGGGCTCTAGTGCAGTGGCTCTGATACTTGATGATTCGCGTACCTACAGCAGTAGTGTTGGAAGTCGGATTGATTTTGGGAGATTGCCATACCCCAGCTGACTGTCCTCCAGAGATTAACAACACTACATCCGGTCGCCCATATTCACCGCACAACCTGCTTACTATGTTTAAACTTATCATTGTAAATTGTTATATGTAATAATGATACATTTATGTTTGCATTAATGTTTTATTGTTTTTCATTTGTGTTTTAAAAATATTCATTTTTGATTGATTCCTAGTGCGCCGTTTGCTTTCTTTCTCTCTTTTTATCGCTGAGAGCTCCTCTCTCTAGGAGTTATTTGGAGAACTGCTGCAAACCAGGAATCTGAACGTGGGAGAGCACGAGTGCAGTCATCCTACTTTTTCTGTCCAAAATCTGGTTTATTCCTCATAAACTCTCACAGCTGGTGAGTTGATTATGTTGCTTGCTTTGTGTCCAGGAACCGCTTTGACATACAACATATTTGTCATTAACCTTGAGAAAAGCATTCTACTTTCGTTTCCCTGTTGTAAATTATTGCTAAATGTTGTCATGAGAAGTAAAACAATATTTCATTAATCTATGGAATAAGATGGTTCCATGCACTATATAAGAACGTATTATTGGTAATGTAGCTCAGATTTCTAGATTTGCTTCCATTGGTGTTTGTGAAGATGGAGTGTAATAAATATAGTAATAATATATATATATGTGTGTATGTATGTATGTATGTATATATATATATATATATATATATATATATATATATATTTATATATATATATATATATATATATAATGTATATATATTCGCAACCAGAGTTTTTGCAAGTATTTGGATTCTCTCCTTTAAGGGGTCAAATGAAAAAAGGTGAAGGGCTATCTAAGAAATATTTTTACTGTCAATAGCATTTGAGGTGGAAATGTTATAAATATATTGTAAGGATATTTTCATAGGTTCTCACTTACATAATATTTTCTTTTGGAAGTACTTCCTGTAATGGAGTCTAGAGATAAACTCATATATTGATATTTTTGGGGTCATTCATCTTCTAGCTTTTTAGTAACTGCTTGTACATTTCACAAAGTAAAAATGTATCATATATGCACAGTATGTGTTGTGTTTTTGTTTTGTTTGTTTGTTTTTGTTTTTACAGGAGGATGGCATGAACAACAGGGCATTTTAGAAGTTTGGAAACTATAGATTCATCCAATGTTTCCAAAGCATAAACACAATTTCAAGATGTGTACACATTAACTTAAGAATGACTGTTCCTTTGCCATTTACAGATGTAGCCAACTTTATTAAAACAAATGTAGATATGTGCAACATTACATGCTTTCGGGGCGTCATTTAACACTTTTTTTTAGCTGAGATTGATGCATGCATTAACAGGTGCAATGAGGTTGCCTACATCTGTATGTCCTTCCAGAAAATATGGTCTAAGCCAGGGGAGCGCAAACTTTTTGTGCTGCGCCCCCCTGTAACTCTGCCCCCGGCTCTCGCGCCCCCCTGCCTACCTTCTTTCGCGGCAGATGCCGCTGCTTGGGCGTGTGACGTCAGGTCACATGGTGCCGCGGCGTCCATTGACGCCGCGTTGCCATGGCGACGCAACACAGCCGGCTGAATCCCGGTAAGTAAATAGTTGCAGGGGCCTCACGCGATCCCCCGGCATTTAATTTAAATGCCTGGGGGAAGAGCGCGGGGCCTCTGCAACTGCCCGCGCCCCCCCAGCACAATCTCCCGCCCCCCCTGGGGGTCGCGCCCCCCACTTTGCGCACCGCTGGTCTAAGCATTGATAGGAAAGGAAAAATGTGTAAAGATTGAGGTAATGGGGTTGGTGAGAGAGCGTGAGGATTAAATGCAGGAACAATAAATAGGTGATCATTTATGGTTTGGGAGACTATTTAAAATATGGGTGACAAATAAAATATATGTAAATGAAATATAATTTAAGACTGAACAAACTGAGAGGTTTTAACTTGAATGGAGGCTAGCGAATTGATGGGTCTTGCATTGTCTTAGACAGATTGAGTTTCATGACAAGAAATGGTTAGAGTTTGGTTATTTCAGAACTATACGGAGTAAGGAGGGTGACTTCAAATTTGGAAAGGCTGGGAAGTGAGAGAAAAATGGGATGAACTGCCTTTGGCAGTGAAATAATTAATGCTTTTGCAATGTGATTGTTTTACAGAGCACTTAGTGCTTAGTGTGGTAATTACCGTACATTGAGACTGACCTAAATTGGGTTATTTAAGGTCAGCTGGATTGTGTGTGTGCTACACCTTTTGTTGTTTTATGGTACTGGGTTTATCTTGGGGCAATAGCACCCTTTTTATGATTTGCACTGAAAATAATAAAAAGTCACATCTTAAAGCGATGCTAGTTCTGACCGTACATTTTCAACAATCTCATTCTACTGAGTTGACACACAAAGGTTAGCAAAGCTAACCACTGATTATAGCTACTTGTCTCTGTATACAGCTTTAGCAAGCCCTAACGTCTTCTGTGCCGTGGTCATGTGACCGCAATGGTTTGTGTCACCACAGGATTAATGCTGCAGGGGTCCCATTCGGAAGCATCGACCCTCCTGCAGCACCATCGGGGAAGACACTGACCCCAGCACCACAGACTTTTGCCTTTTCTTCCGCGACCCTGGGGACAGTAAGGCCTTGTCCAAAGTGGAAATGGGCACGCTGGTGCTCCGGCGCTGGGCCCTGCTCAGCCGTGCTTTTCCTGGCCAGCTAGTTGCGCGCGCGTCTGGGGGCGCGACCCCTAACGTCACAGAGCTGGCTCGCCCTCATTGGGCGAACCACTTACAGTACGTGACGGGCTTGTGAACAGCAAAATCAATTTTGCATTGTCGCAACGTGTCCAGCGTGAGCCCGCTCAGCGCCACCCTGGACGAGGCCTTAGTCTTACTGCATCTGTGCTCCCAGTGCACTTTCTATCATAGAAAACTCTTCTCTAGGGAAATACTCTTCTGGCGGCTGCTCTGGTTAATTTAGATACAGTGCGGGCAAATGACCCAAAAGTTTGTGCGGCAGGATTAAGGTACTGTATCATTTAGTTTAAAAGCAAGATATTGGAGGAGGGTATGGGAACTAGTCCCGTATCCGGTGCTCTAGATAGTTGAGGGGATAAAAACACATTTGTACTTCACACAGTATAAAGAGCATAATAAATTGAAAAGTCTTATCCTGAGATCCAAGGGCTGTATAAATGGTGTAGAAGGTGAGCCTGAGTAAAGGGCCAACTAAACGAATGGACAAAAAACATAGGTAGGGGGAAAAGGTGGTGGGGGGAAGGGGGGAGGAATAAACCCGCACAACAGAAACCACTGTGAGGTGAGTCGCACAATGCCGAACAGACAACACCCACGGCCCCCAAAGATCCTGTCACACACTAGCCCTATTCAACATGTAAAATGTATTTAAAAAAAACCCTCACAGCTGAAGAATATACATGTTGCTCCACGATGCAGCTAAGAACAGTCCCGTCCTGAGAGTTCTCCAGCCGGTGTGTAGATGAACAAAGATAGCAAGAATGGCTGAGCACTGCAGCTTGGAAATAGAGTGCTGGCCGAAAACCGTTAAAACGATTTATAAATGCAAAGAAAAAAATCACGTCTCCAGGAAATACTCTGCCGTGTTTTGTTCCGCGAATGGTACTGTATCGCGTTTGATCAACTTTGATAAAGTACCACTCGCGGTACGAAACACATCAGAGTATTTTCTGGAGACGTGATTTTTTTCTTTGCATTAATAAATCGTTTTTAACGTTTTTCGTACTCTATTATTATTACCGGGTTGGAGTGATCCGCTATTCTTGCTATTTTTGTTCAAGATATTGGAGTAGGTGTTGTACAGAAATACTCAATTTCATTATAGATTACAGCATGTCACCTGTCAAGAGGTGTAAAAATATAGCTCATCGAATGCCACCTTAAAAAATTAAAGGAGCAATCCCACATGGTCGGTCACAAAACATACAAGCAGTCTAATCGGCTTCCCTAAAATGTAATGGTGGTAATAGCAAAGATTTGCCTTTCATTTTGGGGGGAAATAATGACACGTTTAATGTCTTACGGTCCCCTGAATAGAGAAGTGTTTCTCAATCAAGTGTTTTCTTTCCCCCATATCCCACCCTGTCCTTCTCATAAGGCCAATAAAAATAATTGAAGGGGGTGAAAGTTCATGCAAGCACTTGCTGAAGACAATGACATAAATATGTGGAGTAGCACGCAGACAAAATGGAGTAGCCAAAGGAAATCAAACCACTCTGCTCACCATTGTACAAACTAATTAAAAAAAAAAAAACAATTTAAAAAAAGACTTAATGGTGTCAGACTTTGGTAAATAAAAAGGCATAAATCATCCAGATGTTGCCCCTAAAATAAGTCACTGGAGGGATGGCTCACTGGGCAGGGAAGATGGTATGAGCCATTCATATGTGCCTTGTGTACCCGTCTAGAACTTCTGCCCTGCCATCCATATATGATGCACACCCTAAAGTGATTTATTACCATTATGAAATTGCATGCGGTCCTTGTAAATGATTTTAATTTAAATTAATGGTGGTGACAGCCAGCTGGCACACCTTAAATCAAAGAGTCTGCCATAAAAAGTCATGATTATTATTACTCTATTTTTATTTTGAATAATTGATAGGCAAGTGCTCTTCTTCATTTCATACAGGTGGGAACCTCTCCAATGAGTCCTGGTCCACTGGTACTTCTGCACTTCTTGATTGGGAACATGATTTGAAATCCCTCTGCTTTGGGGTAAGACGGTTAATTAAAATCAGTGTTCATTCTCATCTCCTCTGTGACTATACCTGCACATAAGCCTAAATGCGGGATACTGAAGGAGGACACCGCATGGGTTGGTGCCATTATAGAAAGTAATGAAATCAAAGGTCACAATGTATGCTTGACAGAAGTCACCTTTCATAATAAACATTTAGGCCCCTTTAAAACACGGCTTGAAATATTGTAAACATTTACTTGTAAAGACGTAGTCCATGCTGATTTTATTTATTTAGCGTATTTATTTACCACTCTGCCCCCATCAGGGCGTGTTTTAAAAATCTGATACTTTGTTCAATACATATAAGCAATTGAAAGTGTCCGTGAGGTCAAAATATGTCTCTCCAAAGGAAAAAAAGAGCGGTAAATTCTCAGGGGTCAAGATCCTAGCATTATACAGTATGAGTTAAACACAGATAGGCTTCTGGTGGGATTGTTGCTTTAACAGGACTTCCTAACATCAGTACTCCACCCTTGCTCTTGTAACAGTCAATCTTGCAAAAGCAGCAATAGAAGAATGTATAAAAAGAAACACCCAGGCCCATCAAACCAGAATGAATATCTGGCACTGACGTCCCAACGCTCCGGACATAGAACTGCGTGAGGCCCTGCAAAATACGTGCAAACAAGTGTCGCTGAATAGCACAGAACAGTACTGTGTTTGTGAAACCAGAGGTCTTCTTTCATATTTTTAGTAGGTTTGTGTCTTATCACTTATTCATTTTTAAGATACTTTGGCGGCTGTGATACCTTCTAATGAAACAAGGTTGATTTGTGCATACGCTTTCAAGACTGTAGATGCCTCTCTTTTTTGACATGGGTAATTTGTATCTCCTTGTGGTACACCAAAATCATCTTTTCTATGTGTCCTTGTGTCATTTGATCTCTGTGGATATTTGTCCTTGGTGCTCCAAGTACAGTATACTCCTTCAGATGCTGCTGCAGATGCCTTCCCTCTCTTCAGCATTACAGTATCTCATTTCCCATACCTTCCTCATCTCCCATAACCCTTCTTCATCACTATTCAACTTCTACTAATTGACAACCAAATCCCACTAATACATAAATAATGCATCATCACTTCTATTGGTTATCCTTAAACCCAATGTCTTAATTTATTCAACACCACTTAGACACACACACACAAACACACACACAACACAAAAGGTGTATGGAATACAACAGAAGAAGTGCAATCTACTGTGCTACTGTATATAAACAGAAGGAAGAACTGGTCTGATACTTGTTTATAGTAATATCAATTATCAATCTATCGATATAACTATATTCAGTATGATGATATCACTATACACTATAACATTATATCTATCTAATTATGTGGTTAAGTTATCCCCTTTATATCAATACTCCACAGCTCTTTTTCCCAGCACAAGAGCTACAATAAAGACAATACCAGGTCAAACTTCCATTTTAAATTCTGATGCTTTTTATTTGTGGCACAAAACAGAAGGAATCATTTTATGTAATACCAGCATTTGGCTAAATAGTTTCTGCGGTTCATAACTTCAAAACTGCAATACAGATTTTAAATCTAAACATAATCTGTTGTATGAAATAAACTGATTGCAAAAATATATATATAGATCTATTTCCAGAGCACATTTTCTAACATTTTAGTATACAGAAAAATAACTTTTTGTTCCTTTTTCCACTTAAGTTATCATTTTTATTTAACACATTTTAAAATATGTACATGTTACCGAGTAGATTAATTAACGAAATTAACCAAAGTTCTAATTCCTGTTAACAACTGTTCTAATACAGATGTCATCACATTATTCAATATGTATATATAATAAATCATTGTACAAAACATCATTCTAAATTTCAGTACAGCTGTTAAGAAAATTACATCTTTCCTGCAAAGTGAATTTCGTTCAGCGAGAGGTTTTGATCCAGTCCTATATATCCTCAACGTATATCCTCAACGTAAGTATATATATATCCTCAACGTAAGTAAAGTTGAAAAATCCACTGATGCGTTCGAGAAAGGGGTCACAAATAAAAGCAGTAGACAAAAAAGTATCCTTTCAAGGGGATACACCAGGGCTTGAGGTTTGTAATAAAAAATATTGCTAATAAATCGTTTTTTTTATTTTTACTACACCCTCTTCATCTGTTCTTGCTCGTGGTGCAACGCTATCTTTGGCTCTTTGCCAAAACATTTTTTTTACAAATAAAAGCAGGCATGGATTGACATGTTCTGCTGCTGAACTTCAATCAATTGGTGATATTATGCAGATGTGAGACAGGGAACATTATTTACTTTGTGACTTTCTGCGAAATATCTCCCACAAAAGGTTTGCTGATTACCACTGTGACCGTAGAATTGATTCTGGGGGAATTTCAGTAATGTCATTTATAGCGAGTCTAGGTCAGAATATTTGCATGGACCTGTCAAGCATGAGCCAATCCAGGTTTTGCAAAGCAATTTATGAGAAATATTGATGCTTCATTTTGTTAGCAATCCCACATAATTTATAGGTATTATGTGTGTGCTTTTAATTTACCAAATTTACACTAGTGGAACAAGCAAAGAAGGGTGAGTAGCCGTGTTGGTCCTTTCTTCCATGTAGTAACAAAGGAGGGAGAGGGAGTAGGTGGTATGATACCTTTTATTGGACCTACAAGTAGTTGAGGGACGCTGAGAGGTTCAAAAGCTTGTAACATAACTTTTATTGGACCAACAACTAGTTATCATACCACCTCTTTCCTCTCCCTCCATTGTTACTACAAGTGGAACATAAATATAAGTGCAGTGTACTAACACCCCAGTAAGATTGCCCTAGTAAGATTGTTATAGATGATCTTCACAAATGAAAAAAATATCCAATCTCCTGTACCAGGAGCAACAATGTGATAACCGACTGCAAGGCTCTCCAACTAAAATGTTGAACACAAAATAAAAGTAAAAAGAGGAATTGGATCTTTTTGCTAACAGTTGGAAAATGTAAAAAAAACCTAAATAAACCTGAATAAGACGGCTAGCTTCCAGCACTCTTATTTTCATTGTGGAAATAACTGCTATCTATTTACCTATTATACTATAGCCTTATCTTATATACCTACCAGCATTGTGAGGTTTGTGAGAGTCTAGTTCTTGTGCGTGTGTTTCTTTACCATTCGTAAAAAAATAATCAGCGGAAAATACTTTTTTTTAAAAAAGGATTCCATGTATCATTCCATGACATGATATACTTCATATTCCTATAAGTTTCCCAGCATTATTAAATGTATTGCTGTATTGTATATATGCATTTGCATTACCTCTCTATTTGTGTGTGTGTGTGTGTGTGTGTGTGTGTGTGTGTGTGTGTGTGTGTGTGTGTGTGTGTGTGTGTGTGTGTGTGTGTGTGTGTGTGTGTGTGTGTGTGTATATATGTATAAATCTCCTTCCACGGTTTCATGTTAATGAATGATAGAAGATTTTCAGATCAAGCCTATATTTAAATACAAAACCTCCAACCAATAAATCTCCCTGTACATTAATCATGTTGTGTTTTATTACGAAATAGTCATTGTGCCCCATGTAATGGACATCTTCAGTTTATCCCATGTGTTGTCAGCACAGAATTAAAAACAAAACTTAAACCATCTCTTTTAGAAGTCAAACCACATTGGTGGAGCAAGTATATTTACTTAAGATATTTAACAGTATTAATAATTAAGCACAGCGCTTTATTTACAATGGGTGCTGCCCAATTTGGTAGAAAGTTCCATAGGCACAAATGAAAATGTAATATGCTGCACATTTTATGCAAGAATTATGTTCTTTCATTTTACATATCAACTGTATTTATAAATGTCAAATGTTTACTGTTCTCTTGTGCAATTCATTGTATGCATTTTTAATGGCTGTCCTAAGGTCATATGGAGGTCTACTCTCTAGCATAGACAGGTTTTAAGTGCTATTATTACAGTAACTATTATTCCATGGTTAATCTTCAAATTACCTCTAAGAGGGGTCATTTTTCTTACATTAGAGAACTCCTTCAGTGCTGTAGGTTTATAATGCCTCATGTGACATTTCAGAATCTCAGAAACGCAAGAAAATAGAGGTCAGTTGAAAAACAGTAGATCTCCAATGTGCAAGGTCCACCGTTCACCACCAAAATAGATAGTGCAGAATAGGTAAAAGCAGTCAACGTTATTACTTTCCTGTCCGAGGTGCCTGTAACGCATTGATCTACAGAGGTCCCATATGCTGCAAAATGGTTATACAGTAAGTCTCACAAGAACTGCTAGATTTCCCCTCTCCCCCCCCATTATTACTCAATGTTAACATTAATGCTTAACATTTTACATTGTACTGTATATGCCAAATGTGTCTGCGTCACTAAGGGAAGTTTAGTCCTGTCCTAGATTTTTAACTCAAGTGATTATTTCCAAGCCTGTGCTAAACAAACTCACTAACGAGAAACCCTTTTATGCCTTTTTGATTATCTTGTAAAAGTTGCATCATTGTATACGTGGAATATGCTGACTTATGTTCCACTGAAACTGTTCATGAGAGTCAATTTCAAATATTTGTTGATGCTACTCCCACAATGCTTACCATTGCTGTTTAATATGAGGATGAACCAGTGACACACCTAAAGGAAAAGTCATATTCTCCATTGATACGGATGTATCTGCACTGTGTGTGATCTGTATCATGCTGTCTAGATGAAAGCCCTTCAAACTATCAAAATGTTGGCAAATTGTAAGCATGGTTCTTTCTACACCTCTGATTTCTGTATTCCTGCAAACTTAGTCGGCTCAACAACAGTCATGTGTAACACTTGTTTCAATGCATCAAGAGACTTGTTATTCTAATTTTACTATACAAAACGAGAACTACATGTCTCAGGGAGCATTGCGATGGTATTGAGAAACCCAAGGCAGGTCTAAAAAGTATTTCTTGAAACAAGCTGGCATAGATGCTACAGCATATACAAATATTTAAAGCTCTCAGATTAACCTTTTTCATCTTTATCGGGGAAAAACTGAATGCAGGACAGACACACACACTCTCTCCCCCTCCCCCCGCCCCACACACACTCTCTCTCTCCCCCCCAACACACACACTCACACTCTCTCTCCCCCCCCCACACACACACTCTTTCTCAACCCCTCCCACACACACACTCTCCCACTTATAAACACACACCCACTCCCACTTAAACACACACTGACACTCTCCCATTTATACACACACAATCCCCCCCCCCCATCTCCTCCCTGCGAGAGCGAGTGCCTGCCCTCTAAAAATCCTCTCTCCCTCTTGTCAGCAGCACCGACAGGAACAGGCAGGGAGATGAAGAATAGCAGTGATCGTGCGTGCGGCTGCTGTTGCTGCTGCTGCTGAGCTCGGGAGCAGCCGGGTCATTGCTATGCAGGGATTCCGCCGGGCCTGGGACAACATGGGAGTGTTTTCTCACCACCCCTCCCCCCAGGTGGCTGCGGAACCTCTGAGGGGTGCTCGCAGAAGCCCGGTTGAAAACCACTGCTCCAGAGAAACAAAATAGTCGCTCACATCTCCCACATCACGCGGGTCAATAGGAAGTCCCAATGTCATCCGTTACGGCTTCATATTGTACGGCCCTATAAAATCCCTTCAGAAACTGTGAAGTGAAGCGGGAATATTCACCTGTATTTATCTCGGGAGCTAGAATTAAAAATCTCTACTGCAGCTCCAACAAACCTCTGGGTTCCCTCCTGTTTAAAGCAGCAGTCCTGCCTACCATTTCATTTTTAAGTTTTACTCCAGTTTGGCAATGGCACAAAAATATCACCAGATTACATCATTTTTAGCGTAAACAAAAAGGCCAGCGTATAACTGGAGCAATTGCATCTAACTGGAGTAAAAGCTCATACAGTCTATCCATGAACATTTTTATTTCAAGTTAGAACACACAGTAACAATTAAGATAATGTCTTGGCCTTTTGGTTCCATGGGTGAAAACTAACAAGTACCTCTTTGCTAACCTAGTTCTGCCGACATTGTATGGCCTCTTTGGAGGCTCTGCATGAAGCTCAACAGTTGGACATTTTGCAATTAAAAAGGCATTACATTCATGGCATGATGTCCATTTATCAAGATTATTTACATTCCTTATCGTTGATTTTTATCTAGCTACATGGGGGGTAGCGATAAAGAGCAATAGTAAGCGCTAAATAAAAGTAGTTATTAAATGAATATATAATATTCACATATAATAGTTCCTACTATTCTTCTCCATATTTAACTTCTCTCTTTTAGGACCTTATTTTATATTCACATAAGCAGCTGTTTGGGTCGTTTTCGACCACAAATTCCCAGTGACATCAAAGGGGATTTTCAGCCCAAACCTTTCAGAACAGTGACTTTGTGGATATAGAATTACCCCCCTTAGTTAGCTAAATGCAAAGGTCTGATTTGTGGATTCACGTTACTTGTCTATGCATCTCAGAAAAATATGTATAGTAAATACAAGCCAATTGGGGCCAATTTATTAAAAGTGTGAAAATAGTGTTTCCGTGCCCAAAAATTGGGCAATGTTGCAAAGAAACATGTCTTGACACATTTATTAAACCGTTCTTTCATTTGCAAAAAAAATAAAAATGTTTATAGTGATTTTGTTTTGGCGTATCAGCTCCGTATGTTATGCAAATGAGGATCAAATTAAGTATTCATATGCTATTTATTAAGACTAAAAAACAATCAACATTAATGGGAGATGGAGAGAGAAAGAGAGTATTTGTAATAAAATTCATAATGCACACTCACTCTCTCCCTCCCCTAACCAAGCACCTAACAGGACATTGCTAATGTGAAAAGAGCTTATAAAATAACATAACAATCATACTGAATTGATCCTTTTTACTGGATATGCCAAAACTCCTAATTTTAATTGCGCCAGATTGTTTGTTGTTTTAAGATGATTTTGCATTGAGCTTCTCACACTTTCAGGAATAGGCCCAATAGTGTAGTTACATGGTTCCTAAGCATCTCCTGTTTTTCTTGCTAAAGTGCGTAGCGACTATCACAGATCTTATTAAAAAGAAAAAAACGACCTTGTGAACAATGTGGCTCTCAGCAAAGGTGTTTCAAGTTCTGGGCTTTGCTGCATTTCTATTTCCACCTGCCAACAAGAATATTTTATTGCCAATCTCTGAATGCATTTCGAGGCAAAACACATTTTCCTTGGCACATACATCGTGCAGCATAGCAATATATTATTTTCCCTTTTGAACCATTATTTTGAAACGTAGAAAATTAGGTACAAAAAAAATGTTTGGCCAGCTGACAAGATAACCATACAGACTTCTGCTGTTCTGAGCCTCTCAAGTGTGTCGTTGACTGGATATTGTAGGTCTGTAGGGTTAGTTTCTCCAATTATTTGTTCTTACAATGTATGCAGTGAAGCAGAGACCTGTAACAGAGAAAATGCACCGTCAATCCAAGCATGTCACATTTAAGATATCAACCAGGAGCTGAAACTGTTGGTTTCATCATGCAGGTTAACACTGGCAATAATTAACAATTGAAATATGAACTGCATTAGAACATGTGTTGGCTTCCAAAAATGAGACTATTTGAAATGTAGCATTCATTTTTTTCTCTCCAGTGGTCGTATCCTAACTGGAATGTTCTCAGTATATGATTATGTGATGACACCTGGGGAAACTTTGCCAGGATTCAAAGCTGCCTCTTGTACGGCTGTCTTGCAGTATATTAACTTAGTACTAGTCTGGCAAGGCTTGAAAAAGTTAAAAAAAAAAAAAAAAAGTAAGGAATGCAAATGATGGATTTCCTTTAATGAAAAGTATATACAGAGGCAGAACCACATATAATAAATGGTCGTTTTGCAGTTCTTAAAATAAACTGAGTACTGTACATGTTATCCTTATGGAGATTTGGATGGAATTCCCATTTGACATTAGCTATATTAGTACAGTGAATTATCCCCAGAGATTGTCCACTACAGTCCATATCTAATACAAGCTGGGCAAGCTTCTACTGTCCATTTTCTATACACTGATGCTGGGCTGATGCATGTTTATAATAATTCCAAAGGGGTAATGTATCCAGATAAATTCAGAGCAAAACGTATGCATATGCATCAATTTCCTATTATGTGTATCAAGGTCTTTGCGCCTAGTTTTGAGCCATGTGCGTCAGCTTTTGATTTGTGGCGTGGCAAATAGATGAGTTAATGGGATGGCTCACAATTTGCCTCAAATGTCGGACACCCTTTCTTACAGTAAACTGAGCAACGATGCGGTGCATCAATACGAACTTCTATTATAACACTTTCTTAATGTTAATAAATCACCACGTTAGTCGTAAGACTATATTGCAGTACTTAAGTACTTACAGTAGTTATTGTTTCCCCTTATAGCTTGGTAAATAAAAATATCACTTGTGGTGCATTTGCATGTCTCAGACAGGTCTGAACGCCTGTTGGTCGCTATTATCGCTCAGCAAACAGTGCTTCCACTGCAGCCATGGATTCTGGGTAATGACAAGCAAATGAGCACAGTGCGTCACTCTTTGCTGCTTATCCATTTTAACATGGAGCCCTATAAGCTTATGCTTACTATATTACACAGCTTTTCAGCACTGCCTGGGTTAAAAAAAAGTGTATAGTCAGTCTCCAAAGGGTGTTATTGAACCTTATATAAAATTACTCAACTTCCTTTCTGCAATTTCACTTGAAAACATTGGGCACAATGATAAGAATAGTGTCTTCTGGTTATATGGCCCTGTTGTCTGAAATGTTAGACTCCAGTTTCAGACAACGGACGGGTGTCATCAAAGCACAATATGGGGTATGTGGCTGATCTGGTGGTAACTGCCATTCAAGCTCGATCGGGCCTGGTAGCCGGCATCACAATTTGATGACTCCTGGCTCAAGTGTCAAACCAATAAATGGCCTTTTGCACACAAAGCTTCAAGTTCTATATCGTAATTTGTTGTACTAAGTATACACAGCACCTCATACATTTGCAAAACAATAACAATATATTATTATTATTATTATTATTATTATTATAGCTGGTTGCATATTAGCAATTTTAAGACATGGAAAAAGATACCAAACCATTATTGTTTTGTTTTAGAGCAATGTATAAGAACATGCAGTGCAAATTTATAACGTGTTAACTAGTGAAAACTATACTTAACACAGCACTGATGCAGCATAATTCCCAGTACAATATACCTCTGTATGGAAAGATTTACTGCTCCTGAGGTACAGGACATGGAGATCAAGTGACTTGTCCAAGGTTACACTAAGCTCCACTTGGTATTGAACCAGGATGTCTATCAATAGTCACATAGTGAACCGTTTAGTAACCCCTTCTCCTCCAAATTGGATAGTAAAGATGTCTCCTTATTTGCTTTCTAAATTGAGTGTGTTGTCTCTCATCTATGGGACCAAGTGGACTCTTTCCAATATAATCATTGAATAATTACTGTAGCTTAATGGTAAAAAGCATTGCATTTGGAAAGGGTGAAGAACTCAATCTGATTACAAGTGTCAGCTCTCCTTGTGACCTTGGACCATTTCTTTAACCTCCCTGTGATCTAGGTACCAAAATTACAGTAAGTATTTGAAGCAGTGACTCACAGTACATGCACAAATGTATGTACCACATATGTGCATTGTCAGATCTATATAAAAATAATATTAGTGTTATTATTTTGAAAGGCATGTTCTGCTTTTCTGTAGAACAGCCTCGCAGAAGAAGCATATTTCAGTTTTTAAGATAGCTAGCTATATCTCTATTTACCCACCATAAATTCCGTCTGGTTTATTTATTTTTGTTTGCACAATCATAATGGCACGTTATCTTCTGTTTATTTTTTTTTTCTGGCGCACAGGTGAGACACCCTTATCGACTGTATGACGTGTGATGAAAACCAGTCATTTAGATTACCTACATAATAACACTTGTAGTCAATGATTACTAAAGTATAACAAAAACGGAGACTGAGACATTATGTCTTTGTCCAGGATAGAACTGGCACATTTTCGGGCCAAGTCCTTTTGAACACAGAGGTATTGGAGGAGCCAACAGATTAGCGACTTTTGATTCTCTGTGTTCTTTAACCCATTCTCTACCACAGGGGTTTGGAGAGCATTTTAGAACAATACCTGCCTACTGGGAAGCTAGTATACTGCAAATATACGGTAACAACATGTATTCTGTACGCTGTGTTTTGATAGATACATTAGATGTTATCAACTTAATTCTCCAATTTATTTGTCATTGCTCATTCACAAATATGTACCATTTTATCTGCTCGGCAGCAGTAATAAAAGGTGTTTAGTTATTCCTCAAACGTCTATTCACACCATCAAAATTATTGGATCTCTCTCTCTCTCTCTCTCTCTCTCGCTCTATCCGTTCTGTCGAGTACAACTCTTGGCCACTCTATGGATAAGTGTGCTCCATGTCTTCCGATCTCTCACAGCTTCTTTCAATGCTTCTATATTCAGTCCAGTATCTTTCTTAATGGCATCTAGCCATTGAGTTCTTGGGCGGCCTCTTCCTCTTTTACCACCAGTCATTCCAAGCATGACATCCTTCCCAAGTGACTTGATTCGCATGATGTGACCAAAGTAGGAGAGCTTGGGAAAACGATCGCACTGACCAATCTAGTTGCTAACTGATGTCTTTACTCTTCCAGATGTTGTTCATACTGATCATCACATTTCTTCAAAGTGCCAACCATCTCTTAATCTCAGGGGTGCAGTCGCCATTGCGATCAATTTTGGAGGCAAGGAAGATGAAATCTTTAACCACTTCAATTTCCTCATTATTAATCTTTATATTAACGTTTGCATTTTTTGATGTGGTCATGATCTTTGTCTTCTTAATGTTCAGGCGCAATCTAACCTTCTCACTTTCTTCTTTGAATTTAATGATCAGATGTTCGAAATCCTTCTTGTTTATAGCCAGCAGGGTAGTATCATCGGCGTATCGGAGGTTGTTGATGTTTCTGCCGCCTATTTTCACATAAATCTGGGACTCGTCTAGGTCTGCTCGCCGCATGACCGCTTCTACGTACATGTTGAAAGCTGCTGGTGACAGGATGCATCCTTGGTGTGTGCCCTTTCCGATCTTGAGCCAATCCGTGTCTCTGTATGGTGTTCGGACTGTAGCTTCTTGATCTTGATAGAGTGATCTTATAAGTTCGGTCAGGTGTGGTGGTGTGCCCATTTCCTTCAAGCAAATCCAGAGCTTTTTGTGCTCAATTACATCAAACGCCTTTGAATAATCGATGAAACACATGTAGAGATCTTTCTGATACTCCCTGTTTTTTTTCCATAATCCATCAAAGGTTGGCAATGTGATCACGAGTGCCTCTGCCTTTCCTGAAGCCAGTTTGCACATCTGGCATTTCCCTATCAACAGTTGTTCTCAAGCGTTGTTGGATAATCTTCAGAAGGATTTTGCTTGCATGTGGTATCAAGGCTATGGTGCGGTAATTCGAACAATCCTTCGTGTCACCCTTCTTCGGAATTGGGATGAATACTGCTCTTATCCATTCTTTCGGCCACTCACACGTGCTCCATATGCGTTTACATAATGCTGTTAATGCTGCCGCTGGTATGGCCTTGAGCAATTCTGATGGTATGCCGTCGGTTCCTGGGGCTTTTCTGTTGACTAATTGCTTCATTGCCCATATGACTTCCTCCTCCATTATATCTGGCTCCAGTTCCAGTGTTTCATTCTCCTCCAGATGGTTCTGATATTCACTTTCATACAACTTCTCTGTGTATTCCTTCCACTGATCGCTTATTGTTTGTTGGTCATGCAATTCCTGGCCATTGCTTTGTGCCTTGAATGTTGACCGTACCCTTTTCACATTTGTGTAGAGTTCTCGCGTATGACCTTTCCTGTTCGCTTCCTCCAGCTTCTGGCACTGTTCATTCCAGTAGTTCACATTGTCCTTTCTAGCCTCTCTTGAATTCTGCACTCAGTCTTCTGAAATCTTCTCTGTTCCCAGTAGCTTTGGCCTTCCTTCCCTCTTCTGCGATGATGATGGTCGAATCAGAGATCCATTGGGCTGATTTTGATGGTTTCTTGTATGGGACATGTTCTAAGGCTGTTACGATAACGCATACTTTCACTTCTCCCCACAGCTCGTCTGGATGCCTCTCTTCTGTATCAAGGAGGTCTACCTGGATCTAAATTGGATATTTACATTTGAGTTTGCGTTTGTTACTTGAGCTACCTCTAAATTATCTTAAAAAGGTTATTTCTTTATATAAAAAAATGTTTCAATTAGGTGAACTGGATATTTATTAATTTAATATGGTTGTGGACACTGTGTCATTTATTTCTATTAATTTCCTTTTATATTAGGTAATGTAAGGCGCTTTGGGGAAAAGCCCAAAGAAAATAAACAAATGAAATATTGTAAGTTGATTCAGACAAGTAACTTCTTCTTTACCCTACTTTGTATAGCTTTGAGGCTTCTGTAAAAACAATGAACAAAATGCAAACACAATCTTTGACTTTGATATGTAAAGAATAAAAACATACTGTAGGCCCATTCCTTTGTAAAGAGGAGGATGAAGATCACTACATACATGATATATAGTATGAACGCCATTCCCCAATGAGGTGTAGAAAGAGATAGAAAAAGGAAAATAAAGTGAGTTACTGTAAAAAACAATGTAATCATAATTTATTTGGATAGGATACTGAACGAAGGGGAGTTCTGATCCTTAGAACAGTATGTAAAAAAGTTCTCCAGTCACGAGTTTAATAAGAAAGGTGCACTGAAACCACCACATAAGAATCTCTTACTAAGCCACAAAATATACCAGACACACTTGCAAAATAATGATATATACTATCAACGCTCTGGTCCCCTGTGGAAACTTTTCTCAAGTTGCCATCTTGTCAGACCCTCATAACTGAAATAATGATCAGTTGCCATCTGTTGCTTCAGATTTTCTCGAGTGTTACAACTTCAATTGCCCTAATTTAGGTGACCTCCTGCAGTACTTTATAACAAAGATACGCCCTTTCCTCTGTTGCTCGACTACTAAAACTCTGACTCAGGCCCTCATTCTCTCCGTCTTGATTACTGTAACCTTCTGCTGTCCGGCCTTCTTGCCTCTCACCTGTCTCCCCTACAATCTATCCTAAACGCTGCTTCCAGAATCACTCTACTCTTTCCTAGATCTGTCTCAGCATCTCCCCTCATGAAATCCCTCTCCTGGCTTCCGATCAAATCCTGCATCTCACACTCCATTCTTCTCCTCACTTTTAAAGCTTTACACTCTTCTGCCCCTCCTTACATCTCAGCCCTAATTTCTCGTTATGCACCATCCAGACTTTTGCGTTCTTCTCAAGGATGTCTTCTTTCTACCCCCTTTGTATCTAAAGCCCTCTCCCGCCTTAAACCTTTTTCACTGACTGCCCCACACCTCTGGAATACCCTTCCCCTCAGTACCCGACTAGTACCCTCTCTATCCACCTTTAAGACCCACCTTAAGACACACTTGCTTAAAGAAGCATATGAATAGCACTGTGGATATTCTGAACACATGATACATAAAGTCTGGTCCCCTGCAGATGCACTTACTAGAACTCCCTCCTACTGTCTCTTTACGTTCTCCCTACCTACCAATTATACTGTAAGCTCCTCGGAGCAGGGACTCCTCTTCCTTAATGTTACTTTTATGTCTGAAGCACTTATTCCCATGATCTGTTATTTATATTATCTGTTATTTATTTGATTACCACATGTATTACTACTGTGAAGCTCTATGTACATTAATGGCACTATATAAATAAAGACATACAATACAACTGTATTATTAATATATTTTAGAGACTGGAACAAACTCGGGGAACATTTGTGTGGCATGTAAATGACTTGACTGTCTACTCTCTAAACATTTATAGTAGTTACAAACACTTGCTGTAAAGACCAAAGTCTTTGAATGTTTCTCCTCTATATCATCCTGGATGGCCTTCCGCCAGCTCAAACTTAACATGTCAAAGACGGAGCTTCTCATACTACCTCCAGAGCCTGGCCCTAATGCCCCCTTCTACATAACTGTTGGAAGTACTATCATACACCCAGTATCACAAGCACGCTGCCTTTAGGGGTCACATTTGACTCCCCCCTCACATTCACGATGTAGTTCAAACCTGTAGTTTTTACCTCTGTAACATTGCAAAGATACGCCCTTTCCTCTGTCCCTCTACTACTAAAACTTTAACGCAGACCTTCATTCTCTCCCGTCTCGACTATTTTAACCTTCTATTGTCCGGCCTTTCTGCCTCTCACCTGTCTCCCCTACATTCTATCCTAAACACTGCTGCTAGAAACACTTTACTCTCTCCTAAATCTCTCAGCATCTTTCCTGCTGAAATCACTCTCCTGGCTTCCAATTAAACTCAGTATCACTTACAAAATTCTCCTTCTCACTTTTAAGGATATATACACTGGCGACACACTTTATTCGAGCTCGGCTAGTCCCACGAATTCGGGTATACCCGGGTGTATTGAGGTTTGTGACTGTTTTCTGCCCGAGTGCATTGAGGTATTTTCCAGGCAGGGATTGAAGCATTTTATTCCCGCTGGCTGCAATACTGCACAGTATATATATATATATATACTGCATTACAATTCATGAATTTATGCCATCTGGTAGACACGCGAAGCATTGCAGCCTATTAAATCCTAATCATTATCATTTAACAGATCAGCCGCCCGTCAGCCAGGCATGAACCCAGGCTGGGAAGGCAAATGCAACGGGGCTTGTCAGAGGTGAGGAGCGGCGCAATCCAGGTATCTGCCAGGTACATACTGGGTATTTGCTCGAATAAAGTGTGTCGGTGCAGTACACTGCTGTCCCTCCTTACATAAAAACAAACAGGCAATGGGGGAGCATGGGATTGAAGAGGCATATAAAATGACAATAAAATGTTGATAGTAGTCTTAAATGGTTAAGTACGGTGGGGGATGAGTTTAATATGCTAAAATACTTACACGGCCATGTGTAAGTAAACACAATGATTGGTAACTTTCTCAGGACGAACTCCTTCTCTCCCAGCAGTGGTAGATGAAAATTGATATGGTGGAAGGGGATATTAAAATATATGTATATCTCTGTACTCACACGGCCCAGTGTGAGCAGTTGCAGGGGTTTGGTTTCTTTATGGTTAATATTAACCTGGCCGTGTAAGTATTTTAGCATATTAAACACATCCCCCACCGTACTTAACCATTTAAGACTACTATCAACATTTTATTCTCATTTTATATGCCTCTTCAATCCCATGCTCCCCCATTGCCTGTTTGTTTTTATGTCTCTTTAAGGGCTCTGGATTAACCCTTTTTCTGGGGTTGAAGCAGAAGGGATTCTATTGCTGGCTCAGAGCATTTAATAGAGAGCCACAGTTGGTTTGACCGCTTCATTGTAAGCCCACTTTTGTTTGAAACTCAAGGTAAGCGCCTGGTTCTTTTTACACCAGTCCCTCCTTACATCTCAGCCCTAGTTTTCTGTTATACAGTACACCTGCCCGACTTTTGTGTTCTGTTCGAGCATGCCTATTGTCTACTCCTTTTGTATTTAAAGCCCTCTCCTGCCTTAAACCTTTCTCACTCACTGCCCCACACTTCTGGAATGTCCTTTCCCTCAATATCTGACTGGCACCCTCCATTAGGACCTTTCTTAAAACACACTTCTTTAACGAGGCATATGGGTCACTCCGCTGGCTGATACTATACATCTCAGATGCACTGACCTTGACCTCTTGCAGAGACGCACTTACCATAACACCCTCCTACTGTCTCTGTAAGTTCTCTGTAATTGCCACTTAGATTGTAACCTCTTGGGGGCAGGGACTCCCTTTCCTATTGTTACTGTCATGTCTGGAGCGCTTATTCCCACTATGAGATAATAATATTATGTCACGTGTATTACTGCTGTGAAGCACTATGTATCTGGATGGTGCAATACAGTATAAATAAAGGTATACATACTTACATAATGGCTGTAATTCACTTAGCTATGATAGGGGATATTGGAGCTCGATCAGCATTTGATGCCATAGCGTTGAATATACGCCGATTGTTTCTGACACCAGTAGACACCTTATATTGAGAAAATGGAAAAATAAGGTTTATTACAATGGTGCTGTATTTTTTACAGTAGTAAAATCTGAATGAAAGTTTGATAAACCAGCAATGCCAAAAATAAAAGTGCCATATTTACTAAACGGTACTACGCTATATGCCACCTTTATATAATTGCCCTGTAAGGTGTCTTCTGGCACGGGGGAAGGTGGCTTACAGATACGTTATTACAACGTGTGGCGCGATAGCCCTGTCCCACTGTTCTCGTGCGTGGCTGATTCAATGCAATGGCCTCTTCTCCCGTTGGCTCACTGCTTGGATGTCCTGCTGCAGCGTGCCACGGACTGCAATAACTTTGGCTACATCTGTATAACAAACCACCCCTTATGAAATACGGACCATTTTGTTTCAGGTTCTCAGAAAAATATTTGTATTCTAGTTAACATCAACAGAATTTTTATCTAGGCAGAAGTTTTAGAAATAAAATAATAGATGCATTTGAGAAAATAACGGCTAAGATGGCCAATAGCTATTCTCTTCTGGACACTAATGTTTTACTTACAATATGTATAAAAGGTCATGTACTGTTGGTAGAACTGCATCCAAAGCTGCATTATTAACTTTGATAGTATGATTTACAAAAGGGATATTAAAATATATTCTGAGACGAATATGAACGAAAGGGTCCTATGGTTACAGCCTTTTACAATAGTAAGCAGTAGTAGGTGTTCGGGAACTTTGAGCTGTTGGTCTAGCAAATGGGCTGTGGAATAAATGTAGATAACTGTTGGTCAATGTTTACTATTTATTCCAGTGTTTGTGGATGATTGTTTTTATCACATATGCTTTTCGGAGTATTTGTTAATAAGCAGAAGATACAAACAGTATGTTGTTGTGACTTATAACGCTCCTTGCGGTGTGCCTCAGCTGTTAGCTATGCTGCAGATTAGCTTCTACTTGGAGTAGAAGCAATTCTATGGTCTAATTAGTTTATTCTGGTAAGGAGTAAAGAAGACTGATGCTGCTCAGTATTCATTTTTTTTTTTTAGCAGGCATCTGTACTCAAAACCAATAAAAACATAATGAAGAGCTTCTGAAAAGTCCATTTCTATAAGCTCTCCACCTGCTTCATAGCGTTTCTCTTATTTTTTTCTTACAAACTTTGTATGGGCTGATACTAAAATGTAGTTGTGGGTTAACTACAGGATGGAAGACTGCAAGTTTTGGCAACATAAAAAGGAGTTCAATGCAGTAGGGGGTTCCTCAGTTAAAAGCCATCTTCACTTTTCAATGCAAATATGGAATTATATAAACTTTCCACATTTACAGACCTGCAGAGAACCCAAGGGCGTGACATTGATTTGTGAGTGAGGTTATTCTGCCATATTATTTCACTTTTTTTAAGTTTACACAGTCTTTTTATGAAATCAGAGTACAGGCATACCCCGCATTAACGTACGCAATGGGACCGGAGCATGTATGTAAAGCGAAAATGTACTTAAAGTGAAGCACTACCTTTTTTCCACTTATCAATGCATGTACTGTACTGCAATCATTATATACGTGCATAACTGATGTAAATAACGCATTTGTAACAGGCTCTATAGTCTCCCCGCTTGCGCACAGCTTTGGTACAGGTCAGGAGCCGGTATTGCTGTTCAGGATGTGATGACCGGCGCATGCGTGAGCTGCCGTTTGCCTATTGGGCGATATGTACTTACTCGCGAGTGTACTTAAAGTGAGTGTACTTAAAGCGGGGTATGCCTGTATTTAATAATAGACGACCATAACACCGTTCTACTGTGTTTTTACACTGTGGTGAAAAAAAAAAAAAAGGTTATTTAGCCTCTGAGTGTCTTAAAAAAAATTCTTCAATGTTTTTTGGCTCCTTACAAAATTTGCATGTTAGAATTATAGGGTTGGTGTTCTATTATGAGTGTTATTGCTATGTGTACTATGCAATTAAAAGGGGTTTTAAATGTAAAGTAATGGGAAACGAATCACTGCTTTAATATGTCTTTATCATCTGCATGTGGTTGGGCATCAGTTTCTTAGTGAGAAGTAAAAAGGTGAAATTAAACTCTGTATTGGCAATAAAAGTCGGTTGTTAAGTCCCAAATGTAGCATGGTTTTTTTGTTCTTACAGCAAGTTTGCAAAACTTAAATAAAATTGTAGCAAAAGGTCATGATTTGGGATATTGATGCCAGACGCTTGGTGTAGAATGGTCAGTAAAAACAAACCGTACTTTAAAAAAAAAAGTATAATATAGTTATACTCATTGCTATTTCCTGGAAAGAAAGTCAACGCTTACAAACTAAGTACACCGAGACCTTGACAGGCAATCCCGCCTACACGTCCTTATTTTACTTGAAACAGAGGATTCTCCAGAGCTGAATCACATTATATATTTTTTGAAGCTCCGGGACACCCTGGTTCTTGAGACACTGATAGTTTTAGTAACCAGTGTTTAAAGCTGCTTTGGTCAAAGGAAACAGAAAGGTGCAATATTGAGTTATACTATACTTATATATTTTTGGTTTTTATTATTGAGCCTTAATTATATTTTTGGTGATATTGTTCATCTATTATTCACAACTATTTAATCTATTTGTGCATACACATTATTGCGTTATTTGTTATTAACCCCCGGTGCGCTGTGTGCACCTTTCTGTTTTTCGTTACATGGAGTGATTGGGAATACCTCCATGCATCCAGCAGCAAGCGGCTTAATGAAATCATCGCGTCTGACAGCACGAGCGCGGCTTCGCTGCTTCTATTTCTGCTTTGGTCAAAGCTCTTCTTACTCCCACACTCAGGAGAGGGAACTGCTGAGGATCCGTGTATAATTGGCAAAGAAGGTTTTGGAGGTTTTTTTTTTTTTTTTCTGATTTGTTTAATTTAAATTTTTTACTTTTATTAGTGAATTTGAATTAAGGTGATCTCAGTATCAACGTTACAAGCAATTGATGCTTATTTACAATTGCCTCTAAGCATCAAGAAAAGTGAGTTGCCAAAGTGCTTCTCGACTTAAAGATGAGCGAGCTTTTTATGTCCTCAAACCGGAGGAAAGCTATGTTTAAATATCGTAATGTGATGACAATTTAGAAAACTAACAAACGTACAAAAACAAGTCCCAGTGTACTGAAAATATAGTCATGCAATGCTGTTGAACCGCATGTGAGAGAGCACCAAAAACTAAACTACTTGGGGCAGGAACTGACAGTGCCTGTTATTGTATTGTATTGTATGTCTTTATTTATATAGCTCAAAACATCCAGGGGGAGCATGAGGGAAGATAAGAGAACAAAATATATATATAAGTGCAGACGTTATGTAATTAGATGAGTACAGTATTTCAGCAGTGTCTTGGCTCGTATGGCTATTCTACTCACAGGAGCAAGCTATATTCAAAGCAGTTGGCAAATAGGGTTGCCACCCTTGAAGATGTCTATGATCTGTGCCCCCCAGGCGATGATCCGACAGCGGTATGTGTATAGAGAGAGGGAGAGACTACATAGTGCGATCAGTATGAAAAAAAGTTTATATATAGAAAACACAATAAAAATGCGCACTTACAATTTGCACAAAGGTAAAAAGCATGTATCACATAATGTGAATGGAGGGTGTCCCGAAACAGCTCACCGCCTCCTTCTGGTCAGTCTGCTGGCTTCCGCGGCTCTGTGTCCTGGACCGGAGCTTCCTTCTGCGCGCCCGTCTGCAAGGTGTGACGTCACTGCATACAGAGCTGGTTTCTACGGATCCTCTCCAAGACCAAAATAGGTCCGCAGGTATAACTCTACGCGTTTCGCCCAGCTACCAAACTGTTTCTCGGCTTCGAAGCCGAGAAACAGTTTGGTAGCTGGGCGAAACGCGTAGAATTATACCTGCGGACCTATTTTGGTCTTGGAGAGGATCCGTAGAAACCAGCTCTGTATGCAGTGACGTCACACCTTGCAGACGGGCGCGCAGAAGGAAGCTCCGGTCCAGGACACAGAGCCGCGGAAGCCAGCAGACTGACCAGAAGGAGGCGGTGAGCTGTTTCGGGACACCCTCCATTCACATTATGTGATACATGCTTTTTACCTTTGTGCAAATTGTAAGTGCGCATTTTTATTGTGTTTTCTATATATAAACTTTTTTCATACTGATCGCACTATGTAGTCTCTCCCTCTCTCTATACACATACCGCTGTCGGATCATTGCCTGGGGGGCACAGATCATAGACATCTTCAAGGGTGGCAACCCAATTTGCCAACTGCTTTGAATATACCTTGCTCCTGTGAGTAGAATAGCCATACGAGCAAAGACACTGCTGAAATACTGTACTCATCTAATTACATAACGTCTGCACTTATATATATATTTTGTTCTCTTATCTTCCCTCATGCTCCCCCTGGATGTTTTGAGCAATACTTAATCCTTGGAACCCGTGAAACAGGTCCCACCAGTGAGGTTTGAGCAAGGGGTTGGGTCACCCATTTCTCTCAATCACTTTTCCACTTATTATTTATTGGTTTCATCTGACAAGTAGCGCCTGTCTTTTACCTTTATCTACACAATTTATTTATATAGCGCCATTAATGTACATAGCGCTTCACAGTAGTAATACATGTGGTAATCAAATAAATAACAGATAATATAAATAATAGATCATGGGAATAAGTGCTTTAGACATAAAAGTAACATTAAGGAAGAGGAGTCCCTGCCCCGAGGCGCTTACAGTCTAATTGGTAGGTAGTGAGAACGTACAGAGACAGTAGGAGGGAGTTCTGGTAAGTGCGTCTGCAGGGGGCCAAGCTATATGTAATCATGTGTTCAGAATATCCAGAGTGCTATTCATATGCTTCTTTAAGCAAGTGTGTCTTAAGGTGGGTCTTAAAGGTGGATAGAGAGGGTGCTAGTCGAGCATTCCAGAGGTGTGGGGCAGTCAGTGAAAAAGGTTTAAGGCGGGAGAGGGCTTTAGATACAAAGGGGGTAGAAAGAAGACATCCTTGAGAAGAACGCAAGAGTCTGGATGGTGCATAACTGTTATTTCCTGGGCTACATGTCCAATCAATCCTACTGTATGAAAAAATTATAATTTAATTATTATTATTCATAAGTTTTCCATGGCTTGGCAGCAGTTACTGTATCTTACCTTTTTCAATCTTGAAGCACCATTGCCAGAGCGGATAGCTTCCATTAACGACTCCCTCACATCTATAGAGTTGTTTGTAAAGGCTGGTGAAGTTTTGGGTGCTGAGATTACATATGATGATGATGGTGGTGGTGGTGGTGGTGGAGGCATGAGGGGTGGTGGTGGAGGTGGAGTCATCAGTGGTGGGGGAGGAATGGATAGTGGTTCAGTGCATGCCATTTCCACCTCTTTCATTGACACGTCAATATTTTTTATAGTGTGGAGTTCATCAGAGGCCGGAGAAGATACCTGCCAGAGAGACGGCAAATGATTAATCAAAAAGTAATCATTTCACTAGTAACGTATGGGCAATAGAACAGCATATGTTGTATTTGTTTTCACATTTCTAATGGACAAGATACATAACAATGATACATGACTATTTATTTACAATCTGTCAGTATGTACCGCAGTACAGTAGAATGAGTGTAAAATACAATAACAGGAGGCCCATGTTTTTATCATCATATTGGTATGGTCGTGAGCTTTTAAATACAATTTATTTTTGTCATCTACATTTGTGTACAATATTCTCCTTATTTTAAATACTGTATGATAATTACAAAGTAAGGACAATAACACCCCACACGCCTTATAAAATGGCTTACTGTATCTGTAGCCCCTTTGGACAGGAAACTTCCACGCCTGTTTTATGCAACTACAGTACATTTAAATATTAACTGTTCTTCATTGGAAAGAGGCCAATAAACTAGACAATAAAGGGGTTTAATAGGTTATATTTGACACTAACTTTTTTCAGTCTTGAGATGCCACTCTGATCTCTAATTGCTGACAGTAGTGCGGATCGCTCATTCTCTGGTTCAGCAAATTTCTTCTCCTCTTCATTTGTTGGGGAGCTCTAATGTAAATATATGTTAACAATATGTTTACACATAGAGACTCCAGACAATGGACAAATACATCATCGGTCAAGAAATCTGTTTTGTAATTTCTTTAGACAGTAGGAGAATATCATGTAGCGATAATGCACAATGTTTTGGGGAATGTAGAATGAGTCATTGAGAAGGTGACATGTTCCCAGTTTTCCTAATTATGCTATAGTTATAGTAGCAATGCATATGTCCTGAATTTTTTTTTGAGGAGTATACAGTACAGCTTTGGTCATATCTGACTAGAAAAGAAAATACCTTATTTCTGTAGGTAATGTGTTGATAAAAATACAAGCAGTTGGCTGAAGATGCATGTAGCTATGCTTGTGAACCAATATCTAACTTAGATCATGGCTTAAAATATGCACCTAAAAACTCCAATCAGCTAATAAAAACAAATCGGTTATAATATAGACCTAAGGGTCTATGGCTTAGAGTCATCCGGTCTCTGTCTATGATATAGCAAGTTTGTAATATTTAAGAAGTCATCAATGTGTTACTGCTAAAAATAACGCATGTCTTATCTCTAAAAAATAAATACATTGTGAATGGCACCAAAATTAGTCAATACCACAAATGTACTAATTTTGATGCCAGTCATCAAGTCACAATTTTTACCTTTACCTGGCTAACGCCAAAAATGACAGCAAATATTTATCACCTATCAAAAGCTTGTGTTAGCACCATGTTGCCTATGTAAACTATATATATATATATATATATATATATATATATATATACATATATATATATACCTCAATATATTTACACCTCCATGGGTTTCCATGATTAGCTCACCACTAAGGGTTTCTAAGGGGGTTAATATTGAACAAATCCTACACTACCCCGTACTCCCACCTTGACTACCTAACTCACGGCAATGCTTTACTAATCGCTAAGGCAAAGGGTGTAACCCCTAAAACCATCCCCCTGCCCCCCCAAAGGGGCCCAACCACCCTCTCTACATCCCCTGTCACAAACATATCCCCCTGTAGACTAATGGGCAATAGTCCTGTTAGCCACTATAAGTACACTACATACATAAACACATCATACAAAATACACACATTAACAGTACCATTTATAAACATGAATAAACAAAGCAAATAAAACAGTAACTGATTGAGTGTCAGTGTAGCAACCTAGACCCTCTCAATGAGAGCCTAAGTAGCCACATTTTCAAATCAATGGCAACCTGTAATAAAAGACACTTAACCCATCTATGATGACAGTCCTCCGCTTCTTTAGGGCTGGTGCCCACCTAGAACCCATCATAAAAATAGTTGATGCTCAATCATATAATGTATCCAAAAGACCTTATAGCCAGTAAAAACAAAAATGAAATAAAAAAATTGCGCCCCAAAATACAGGCCTTTTAGCCTATTTGTAATCCGGGACCATCCATTGCTCTGCCACGGGGCATCCTCAACTTGACCCAAAGACCTTGATCCTTTATTAACTGAAAATGCATCCTCTGTAAGTGTGTTTATTCTTATTTGCTTCCAAGCCGTCTTGTTTAATATTCTACTTGGTGACTTATGGTCTTCTGTGAGGGCCCTGTCCTTTTCATACTGATTTGGACATCACAGAAAACAAGTCACAGGGTCAGATGCTACATCATCCAATTGTATTAGGTGCTGTACCATGATTCTCTCCATTGCTAATGACATCATTTTCTTTTACAAACCGAGGGGAGCTTGGTTGGCACAAATTGTTATCTCATTAGAAATAGAGGGAATCACATGGTACAGAAATCAATATCATTAGTTGCTAAACCATGTGACCCTGTGACAAGTTTTATGAGATGGCCCTAGCCAGTATACAAGGCCAGGGCCCTTGCAGAAGACCAGAAGTCCGCAAGGAGACCACATCAATTGGCAGAAGATTAAAGAAGAAGATGGTTTGGAAGAATAGGAGGAAAAGAATAACAGAAATACTTACAGAAGATGAATCTTCAATGAAGAGGATCAAATTGAGGATCCCCTGTTGCACGCATGGATGGCCAATGGGGTTCAGGATTGCAAATACGCCAAGATATAAATGTTAGGGACTTTCTATTTTGGGCAATCGGGCGTTTGGATTGTTTTTCGGGTTTTTACGTTTTTGTTTTTATTGGCCACCCGGCTTTTGAATTCATGTTATAGCCTTCTTTATGGTTGGGCATCGCCCCTGTTTTTGAATTGGTTCGAGGGTGCTCCAGATTTGAAGATGTTGATGGCCTTTATGATGAATAGGTTGAGTCAATATTTTAGTACAGATTGCCATTGAGTGTTAATGTGGCTACCTAGTCTGTCATTCAGAGGACCTAGGTAGCCATACTGACACTGAATGGGTTAATCTTTCATTTGCTGTGTTTAATCATGTTTATATATAGAATTGGTAATGTTTATATATGCATTTTGTATGATGTATTTATGTATGTAGTACCTTATAATGTCCAATAGCTATATCAGTCACATTTGGCTAATAGCGCTTTTGGCCAGTACTATGGAGGGGGGGGGGGGTAAGATTTCTAGGGGGATCGGTGTTGAGTGTAGGGGGCTAGGTCCACTGGGGTATGGTGGTTGGGGTTAACCCCTTGTTTGCCTTTGCCACGCAATGCCTTACTAACCACGTTGGTAGCCAGGACTAATGCAGTTTTTGTTCAACATTATCCCCTTCGGTGTCTTATATACCTTGGTAGCCACATGCATCAAAGAGTTCATGTATTTCCTACCATTGGGTTATGTAATAATTGATATAACATAACCCTGTGGTAGAAATATGACCTTACCCAACCCCATTGCACAGCGATGCAGAAATTAGCTGCTAATTATTGGTAGCGTTAATTCCGACTACTTAAAATATTGCAGCGCGTAAAATGTTAAAGTACACTCATTTTTTTTTTAATGGGTGCGATATCAACTCAATTGTACCAGAGTTTGATGACTCCTAGCCTATGTATCAAGGCAAATGTGAAGTAGATCTGGGACAAGAAACGGGTCAAAGACAAAATGCTATTGCTTTTAATAGTATTTTTAATTTGACCCATACAGTATGGTACAGTTATATTGCCCCAGAATTGCTCCACTTTTACATCAAGTAAATAAAACCAATAATATTTTCTGGTTGTAAACTTTCCCAAATATAGAGTATATATTGACGTGAAAAAAGTATTAATTTATTTAAAAAAAATACTCTGAATAAATAATATTTTACTAATCTTTCGAAACCCATATCCAAAAAATGTTGTTCCCACAAACACTAAGCGGGTAATTCAATATATGCTTGAAGAAGCTGGTTGTGCATTTTTGCCCAAGAATAGTTTAAATGGCAGCTTTGTAGGAATATAGAATAAGGCCTTTAGGCTTTTATTAACCTCCATGCTGCAAAACTCATGCCAAAATAAGCATCATATTTGAAAGCAGCACTTAAAACAAAACTTATAAGCCATCAGCTTTAGCAACAATATTTATGTACTGTATATACCTGCAGATTTGTATTTTCTAGCGACCTGCATAAAGGAGAAGCCTTTCCTAGGACCACCGTGTCACAGGAACCCAATTGTCATGGCATGTCTAAAAGGTTGGATACTGGATGTGTTTTTCAACTGTTCATGTTGGTTTAGAAAGGTAGCTAGTTGAAACATTGGGAGGGGTTTGACCTCTTTCCCATTTGTATTTCACACATTGAGCAGGATCTGCTATCCCTTCGCACAGGCAATGCACCCTGCACGCTTCTGCTGCTTCACTGTCTTTATTTCCAAAGATACCAATTATGTTAATTATTACTTTAAGGATAACTTCATTTAATAAATGAAGCCAATTTTTTTTTATATTGGTAATATGTTGGAAACTGAAGAAAACCCTGTTACTATAAATACAATACAAATTATATTTATTGTTTGTACATAGTCCTAACAAAACAAACATTCACTGGTTTATGCATAATGTAAAAATGTTTCAACTGAAGTAACATTCACTCCTTCCTCATTCTATTTCATTCATCATTTTTTTTATTTTATTGAACAGAGCAGGAATGTCATTGCTTTTCCACTGAAAGTTCAGAATACAAGGAAAATACTCTCAAAATTTCCTGCACCTCCATGGAAATAAAATTGCGGCCCACAAACCAGTACAGGCAGTCCTCGGTTATCCGACACAATGCTTTACTCAAAATGGCGTTGCAAAGCGAAACGTTGTAAAGCGAAACACGTTTTCCCACTGTTTAAATGAAAGGTTCCGTTCCTGAAGGCATTTTTAACACTAAAATACACCAAATATTTTATGCAGGCGATAAGATATGCAGTACAAACATAAATTATATAGTATATACAGTATACTGTATTATATATATAATATAACATAATAAATAATATATTATATAGTATAATATAATATAGTATAATATTATATATATGCTCTTATGACACTTTGCAACGTTGTTTATGTGAATGTGTATATATATGCACACATACACAACGTTGCAAAGCGTCGTAAGAGCGTTGGATAAGCCATTTTGGCGTTGTAAAAATGAATATAGGTATGCATTGCATAGCATTGGATAAGCCATTCGTTGTAAAGCGAAGCGTTGTAAAACGAGGACTGCCTGTATACCAGTTGAGTATCACTAGGATGCGTGGTGTTCACCTTATTCATTAACTCTTATTCATGCTGCCCTTTTTTTCTAGTGGTAAGACAGGTGCATTTCTGCTCTGTGAGGTCTTCCCTTTCAAATACATCCAAGGTGGATTGCAGCATTAACATGGGTCTCTCTACTTTACCTGTAATTTTTTAAGTTTTTCTTTTCCTTGGCCAGACTGAATGGCTCCCATTAGAGCACTGTGCAGAGACATATCTTTCTGCGCTGGTTTTTGCACCACTGAACGCAACTTTGCTTTCGGTCCGAAGATATCGCTGTTGCCAGAAATATCTGGCTCATCTGTTGTTGTTGAATATATACTATCTGGTCTGTCTTCTTTTCCTGCAATGTTCACAGGAGTTGATGGATGGATGCTGAACCCCAAGGAATTAGCTTGCTCCATTTTAACAGACTTCTCTCTTACAGCTTTTAGGAAGGAATTAGATGAAGCGCTAGAAGCTAAACGAGCCTGGGACTCCACTGGAGGAGACAAACATAAATTGCTGGTATTTTCACATTTTTGTTCTACTTTCGAGCTAGGTTTATTACCCACTATGCTTTGCGATTCATTAAAATTCCGGTGCTCAGCATTTATTTTTGATTGCTTATTCACCATGTTGGTTTTGCTTAATGGTTCGATTATGGGGCTTTTGTCTTCTCCTTGCCCATTATTGCTAATCATTTTTTTCCATTCTGCATCTGTTTCTTGCTTATTATAAGTTCTGATTTCAACTTTTTGCTCTTCCACTGGAATGTTTCTGGTGTTTGGTTTGGGAGCCATAGGCAAACCTCTGTTATCACATTTTGTCTCCTGTTTGGTCTCAGGCATCTCAAGAGATTTAGTATTTGGGGGCTCTGTATATTTTGAAATAGCAGATGCAACATACTGGCTGGATGTTCGCTTGTAAGAAGGCTTCAGAATTGGCAGGTCTGGTTTCCCCTTGCTTGTGCTTTCTATAATTATCATCTTCTGTTCAGAAACTGCTGCTGGGTGGAAGAGTTTGGGCTGTGGCAATCCATTATCTCTTTCACTCAATTTGTTAATAGGTGTCTGTGGTGTTACTCCTTTTGATGCCAGATAAGTTAGTTTATTCTCTGGTATGTGATTACTTGGCTTATTACTGTGGACAGATAACTTTTTGGCAGGTTGCTGTTTGGAGTTACCTGCCTGTGGGTCCATCGAATTTGATCTCCAGAACTCTTTAGCTCTCTCAAGAAGAGGACCCTCTGTCTCATTATTGAAACTATCATTTATGTCTTTCTTATTAACTGAAGAATGTGGACTAATGAGATTGCCCAGATCATCTATCTTAATGGCACTGGCTGAGAGGGAAACACTCCTCTCATACTGTTTCACACCTGATTTGGGTGGAACAACTGTGAAAGTTGTCAGACCTCCTTTTGGTTCATATGATAGCTGCGGACGAAAAGTTGGTTTTACAGGCTCTGTTGTCTTACTACCATTGTTTAGCAAATTAAGAGGTTGTTCTATTTCTGTTTTGATTTTGTTTTTATCTGCTTGCTTGCTTTCACAGAATGTGTCAACTATTTCCTTTACAGGCTTTCTTTCAATCCTTGGCTCGATGGAAGGAGATGGCTTCCATTCTCCAAGGTCCCTCCCATTTCCATGCCTGTAGGTTGTGCTGGTATTGAACTCGTTTCTATATGATATAGATGGTTGGAGTGTACCTTCAGGCTTTTTAGGAAATGTTGCATATGATTCTGCTATTGGATAATTAGATGTTACGTTGCTGTATGTTGTCCCACTTCTGCTAACCACATTTTCTCCATCAGTAGAAACTGCATGTTTATTTTTGGTCTGGTTCTCTATATTATTGTGGGCACTTTTTATTCCTTGCATAATGTACTGTTTTTCAGGTGAGGCTTTTTCTGTAGGACTTTTGGGACTGTACATGTTAACATCAGGAACTTCATCTATTATTGTTACTGGAACAGCAAGTACAACATCTGACTCTGTCACAGCAGCATATTCATAGCTGTATTTTTCATAGATGGAGCTTGACAGAGAACGGTTATGGTTACTATAGGCATTGTCCACATCATCCATATCTGTAAAACAAATGTAGGAAGTTTTCAACAATTTTTCAAGGGTACGGTACTCAGTGTGGGTGAACGATTACACTTTTGTTATGGTTATATTTTATAGACATGTGAGAAACATATAGATGTAGCCAGCTTCATTGTTCCCATTCGCTGGAATATGATAGGTTATGTTGTAATATTCTGCACCATCTCTGTCATTGAATTCTATGGCAACTCTGTGATACAGTATACCGTGCTATAACGTTTTTGTGGTGTTATCACTAGGAATAATGAGGCTGGCTACATCAGTACCTGTAAAAGTAAGAGGTGTAATAGGGAGTTTGGGAACCTAGATTTGAATACTTGTCTATGAAATGAGGGTGGGTAGTTGTATTGAGCTTATTACAGAAAACAATGACTGACAATAACAAGTAAAAATAGTATATTTCATCATGATAATATGGTCCCATTTAGTAGCTGTAGTAACAAAGCTGTGGCATATGTTCAAAATCGTTCTATTTTAATGTATTAATTTATCTCCAAAGTTAAACAAGAGCTTTTTGGTAAAAAGATTTTGAACAAGGAAGCAAAATGAGTGTCAAAAACATTTCAAAGTATACTCAAATATTCTTGGTAATTCACAGTTCAATACTGCAAAACATGGCTACAATTTGTTGTGTTCCTGCTGTTTACTCAGTGGATCTGTGATATGTGGAAAAATGACAAAAAATAATCATAGTGTATACTGTAACATATTACATAAAAACATAAAACATAAAACAATACTAACTCACAACATGGAACATGTAACACAGAAGCTGATGAAATAAAACTAATTTATTAAAACAAGGATGCCTGTTGCAGCGGGTCATCAGGGGGTCATTTTTCCACATGTCACGGATCCACTGAGTGAAGCCTGTTTCATTTTTATTGGACTATACTTTGGACTCATTGGACAATTCATTCACTGTTTGGGCGCTGGTCTGTATTTGTTTTTGTTGTGCTTTTTCTGGTGCTGGTTCTACCAGTCCTTACCTGGCTGCCCCAATTTTCTTTTAATTTTCTTTTCTCAGCATAATTTTGTCCCTATTGGTATTTTTGTTATCCTGCTGTTTACGACAAGAGCTGCTCATCAAGCTGTATGATAACCTCACCACACTCTCTTGTGATGCAGTAGTCTCCATAACATTCTAATTGGGTTGTGCTAGGAATTGTCCAATCAAGGAATAAGACAAATCTAGTGAACAAAGTGGTCAATAGGCACTTAAACAGGGACCTAGATGGTATAAAGTACAATCTGGGTGTTGAATCATGGAATACACCTACTTGCCACATAGCAGGATAAAGTAAAGGCAAAACACCTCTTTTGTTGTCTAAAAACTTGACAATGAGTGCCTTTGATTTTAAACAGATTCTGCTTGACACAGTTTCCAAATGGCATTTATTCATCCTCTATTTCAGTCCTATAATGGGCTTTCATCAGGATTAAATAAAATTATATTTGCAATAAACATTTGACAAAAAAAATACAATATAGAAAAATATGTGCAACCCTCCGTGCCCAGCTCTAGGGAGTTTACGTCAATGTCTCTTATCTAGGCTCCCTCAGAAGTGGTTACCTTATCAGCGGGCTGGATTTGTGAGGCTGGGCAATGATGTAGCAATGATGGGCACCATTAGCTTTATTCATTCTACAGCAGCTTTGTTACATCCATATACACTAGTAATTGGTATAGACATAATTGCATTCTTACTAATGCTATCTGAACCTACTTCTCTAGCTGCCCCTATCTTGACCCACTAGGGAGGTGCTGAGGCTTGATTCCCGTGGCTACCTACGGGAGCCTACTTCGGTAGAACTTCATTCTATATGGGCCCCTGTTGGACCTGGTGGTACACTCCCTCTGCTGGGGATAACGGTCTTTCCCCCAGACACTACATACAGACTTGGGATGAGGCCAGCTATGGATCCTCCGATGGGGCTAATCCAACTGTACTATGCTAAATATCATGGCTATGGCCTGTTGATTCCCCTCTGGGCATAGGCTGCCTCTCTATGAACTCCCAATAGTGAAGGGAGCCATCGCTGTAGGATGCTACCTTACCAGGTTCGTATCCCTCACTATAAAACAATAACAGGAGATCCTTACAATATACTATCATTTGAACATATTCACATTAATCACAGCGAGAACCCACTACTCCACCTCCTCCTGGGATCAGGCTTTCAGAAACTTTCCCCCTGGTGTGTGTGTCATATATATATATAGGAACCGGCGATTTTTGTTATGTGCGCATGTGTAGACCGACAATGCGCCGTTCTACGCATGCGCAACATTGGCAAAAAAAAACATTCTGCACATGCGCGACCCCGGACCGGCCCGTTCTGCGCATGCACAGACATGGTGGCCCCCTTCTCAGTATCGGCGGATCGCCAAAAAGCGGGGCACCGAGAAGCGGGGCCTTGCTGTATGCCTCGAGATGTTACAGGCAGAAGTGGACAGGGCTTAATATCTACTGAGTACCCAGAACCCATGCAATGGGAAAAGGGCATTACTCTGTGTGGGCCCACACAATTAACCCCTTAAGATCATGGTAATTCCAAAGGGGAGTTACATATAGCAGCCCTGATGAAGGATTATCTGAGTACCCAAACATTGGTACAAATAAACTGTATTTACAAACTCTGTGCCCAATTGCACCCTTTAGGTTCTCACATATTGCATATTACTGTTGATTGGAACCAGTATTATATTTCTGCCTGGGAAGATGACAGCAGGCCTTGCTAGAAAAACATATATTCATGTTTACATATGAAATTCTGGCAGTTGGGTTCTGCTTTCACATTTTCTAGGGGGGTTGTATCATATGATGATATCTTTGCCATTCAATTGCTTTTGTCAAAATTGAAAACCCAGAAAATACCTTTCAAATCTTCATCCAACTCTGTCAGTGTCTGTTGGAACTGGGCAGCAATGAAAATGTCTTCATCTCCATGCTTCACTGATAACAGCTCATCATCCTTTCTGCTTGGACTAAAAAAAGAATAAAAGTAATTGGGGGTGATGTATCATTGCAAATCTGGAGCAACATTGACACAAATTGTGTCATTTTTATCTTGCGTCTCTTTGCGTCAATGTATCAAGGTCTATTCTCTAAGGTTTGCACCATTTGCGTCACTTTGGGATATGAGAAGTGACAATAGGAGGATTTACATGATACACAGTTTATGAGCTGTAGCAAACTTTATGGGGCCTATGCTAGTAGCCTTCATAAAATAAAATAAAAATCGCTGGGCCATTTAAATCGCCATTTTTTAGCGTTGCTATCACGGTGTTCAGAAAGCCTCGATTACCTGTGATAGCAAAATTCCCAAAACTCGCGAGTAGCCAGTGGCGTGATGATAGCCTCTCTGAAAAGGCCTTACCTGGCGATTTCCTTCAGCTGCAGAGAGAGCTGCTCAGAGAGAGTCGCTTTACCTGCGCAAATCTTGCCCAAAAATAATGTATTTTAATTTTAAAAAGTAATACTAGTATAGATGAGCTGGGGGTCTATGGAGCAGAATCGCGTTGATTTCAGGTCCGGGGACCCCCTGCTTCCCGAGATACAGGCCCTGTTATGGGGTGCCGGGATCTCCTATGCATTTTATTCCATGGTTACGTGACGGAGGACATTTAAATGCATAGGAGATACCGGTACCCCATAATGGGGCCTGTATCTCGGGAAGCAGGGGTTCCCGGACCTCAAATCACTGCAGTTCTGCTCCGGATACCCCCTGCTCATCTACACTAGTATTACATTTTATATTAAAACAGCTGCTACCCACAATAAACAGCTGCTACCCACAGCTGCTACCCACAGCTGCTACCCACACAGCTGCTACCCACTAATATCCACCTTCTCTACCCCCATATGATTGATACAAGAGGCAGCGGGTGTCCAGGTTCCTCAGGTGGTTAATAACCGCTAAAGTAATTAAGGGGTTAACCCCCGTAACCCGCTACCAACCCGGGAGGCCTAACCACCCACCCCAGGACCACTATACCCTCCCTATACCCATTGATTGGCATAGTGGTACATCATACCCATATAATATATATAATATCATGCCCATATTATATGGGTATGATGTACCACTATGCCAATCAATGGTTACAGGGTGGGTATAGTGGTCCTGGGGTGGGTGGTTAGGCCTCCCAGGTGGGTAGCGGGGGACAGGGTTAACCCCTTAATTACTTTAGCGGTTATTAACCGCCAAGGTTATTAATTGGTTAGGGGCCATTAGATTGTATTTTTTCATGTATTCTTGCTGGCATCAGAGGACATGGACCTGAAGTATGCTGACAAGGACACCCTTCATGATGGCAGGGGTAAGTAGAAAGGTTTATTACTTTATTTATGCTGGCAGGCTAATGTTTTATTTTATAATGTGAAAATGAGCTATTATCCATATCTGGATAAAAGTTATGTTGCCCATTACTGTACTGCATGTGTTGGGAGGGGGAGTGGGGTGTATTTATTTCAATGTATTCGGGACCAGTAGGGACCACCTGAGGGCCCGTGGGAACCACGGACACTCCTGGAAACAACCCAAGGGCCCACAGACACCCACAGGGACCACCTGAGGACCACCGGACACCCGTGGGGACCACCCGAGGGTTCACCTGCGGGGGCCATCTGAGGATCCCCGGACACCCGCAGGGACCAGATGAGGACCCCGGACACCTGCGGGGACCACCTGAGGACCCCTGGACACCAGCGGTTTCTGGTATCAATCATGTGGGGGTAGAGGAGGTGGGTATTAGTGTTATTGTGGGTAGCGGGGGTCTGTGAAGGGGGTATTTGGCCCTTGGTGGGTAGCGGGAGGTGTAACCCCTTCATTGCCTTAGCAGTTAGCCGCTAAGGTAATGAAGTTTTCTGTAAAAGCATTTTTATTGCATGGGATTCATGCCGGCGGTCTCAGGAGCGAATATTAATGGATATCAGCTCCGGAGACTTCATGCATCAATCCAATGCAGGTAAAGGGCTTTTTTTTTTTTTCTAAGTCTCTCAGCAGCCTCATGCCAACTTTTCCTGGCATGAGGATTTTGGGAGAAACTTGCCATTCTAGAGCCGCAATTGGCCTTGATAAGCTAATCGAGACTACTAGAATTGCACGAGTTTCAGAACCTGCCGATAAGGGGTTTATCGCCGCTCACCCGGCGATTTTTTTTTTTTTTTTGAAGGCTCAAAATGTTGGTGATTCATTCTTTTATCGCTCATTTATCAAGGCTTACTGAATAGCAGTAGGCATTTTGGCCGATAGTGCTCAATAAGTGGCTATGAACGCTTATTGCATAGGCCCCTGTGTCTCCCTGCGTCACTTTTTTGGTCAACAATTTACTTCAAATGTAGAAACACTTTCAGACATTTGATGCAAATGCGAGTAGAAAATGGAGCAATGCATCAAAACAAAACTTCTATTTGCACTTTCTTTATGTTGATACCCTCCACCCCCACCCACCATTGTTTTAAAGCATTCCTTGAATAAAGATGATGAAAATAATAACACAAAGGCTTATATTGGAATGCAAGACGAAATCATTGTACCTTCAGATGGCCTTTCCATGCCTTCTTAACACGGTCTTCCCTTCCTGCCTTTGACATAACCAACACCTTAGCTGTCTTGACTTTATACACCCACTACAACTAAACAATTGTAGGCCTCCTTGACCTTGCCCTTTTTATTAGCACCTACTGCACACCTTGCATTCTCAAACACTCCCCAAATACCTGGCTATCCCTGACATTCATGTACTCCTGACTGATAAGTATCCCTTCACTGGACATTTACTAACCTTTTTTACTTCCTGCTAATACACACACCTTTGACTACTACCATTATTTCAAGCCCTAAAAAACTTCTCCCATTTTTCCATCCCCATCTTTGATTCTCAAAACCCTTCCATTTTGTCATATTGTCCCAACCGTACCCAGTAATTTGAACAGGCAGTATTAATCAACATCAACTTCAGTCCTGGATTACTGTACAGTATCCACTGTTTGTTACTCAATGGGGGAAAAAAATGGGAAATCAAATGCTGCCCAGTTTCGTAATTTTCCACCCAAAAACCCCCTAATATTAATACTCTGTCATCTAAAAAGCTGTGACTCCCATTCACAAGTGAGACCAGGCATAGAATTGCGCAAATCTGAAGACTACATTTATTTTTAGGCTATGTGCGTCACCATTGTATATTTGGCAGAAAGTTTATCACCTACTTATAAGGTTTTATTTGAGAAGTGCTGCCGGCTCCAAAAGAACGGCACCAGATTTATCAATGGAAAACCCCAACTGCTTTCAATAAGATGCCTTTAATATACTTGACAGACCTGAAAATATACAGGGCATATTTAAAAATGAAAGGCAACACTCAATGTATTTTCTACTGGTAAAAATATTTTAGAACTAAATATTGTGCTTTTTATTTCACTGGCTTTGCCTCAGTGTTGCAGCTGGGAGACTTTAGAAAAGAGACCCATTAGTGAGTTCTACTGTAGCTGCCAAATATATGTAATTTACAAAAAAAAATTAAATATTTTTTTATAGTTTATATGTGACATGGACCCGACCATTCGTTCCTGCCCCCTGCCCCCTGCCTCTACCCTGGAAACGGACATCAATACCAGTGCATTTCTAGGCCTCTGATCCCAGGACAAGGTCTGTTTATGACCCCCTACCTCTGCCCTTCAGGTTCGTATCCTAATTTGCAGACCGCAACAGTACATTTGGGAATGTCCAAGAAATTGTGGAAGCGTTTGCAAACATGAGATAAGAGTTATATAAAACATGGCAATTATTTTGTTTTAGAATGTATCCAAATATTTTCTCATGTTTCAGGCAAACACTGGAGAGGAGACTTGTCCCTGATAATTCCTGACATGCTGAACTCCTCCTAATAACCAGTTCAACAAGTGTTAATTGTATTGTACTCTTGCCAATTTCTACAATTTCACTTCAGGATACAAACTGAAGATCTTGGGTAAAGTGATTTGTTAAGCAAGGAGTGTGAAAATACCGGGGGTTACAAAGTACATCTAAATATTTGTTTACAGGCTCACTTCACTAATATACAATACAGCCACAGTTTAAACTCTGTTACTGCATTGCTCCCATTCAGTGTCTGTTTATGCTGCGTACTTTTCTCTCTTTCATGCAGGAGATCCTCGGACTGCCAATTTTGTCTAGAAGTCCAGCGAGAGTTGAAAAATGTAAATTAACTAAATTTACATTTGTGACATGTAAAAGCAGATGCCCTGTTTGTTTAAATACCACAATAGCATTGTAGTCTCACAAATAAGTGGGGGATGAGGGGGGAGGGGAATTCTTAGCAATAAAGAAGTCATCCTTGATGCCAAACAACTCCTCTAGAAGTATGATGATTAGTTATCTTTGTTGACAGTTCTGCTTTGGTTGGCTCCCAAGAGTAATGTGAGCTATATTATGTTTTAACACGCTGAATACGAAGCGCTACTGATGTCGTTTTCTCACCCTCTCTCTTTTAATAGAATCAAGAGAGAACGTGATAACTTGTAGGACACCCCTACACGCTACTTATGACAAGTTAACAGTTCAGTACTGTGGCAAACAATGCATTGTGGTTACATAGCAGATGAGGTTGAAAAAAGACATATGTCCAAGTTAGACCAAAGATCAATTTAAACAGATACTTTTATCCTATATTTGTACTCACAGTATATTGATCCAAAGGAAGACAAACAAAATGCCAGTGAAACATCATCCAACAATGTCACATAATCGGAAAAAGAAATTCCTTCCCAACTCCAATAATGGCAAAATCAGAAATCAGATTTCACCCATGATCAACATACTTCCCATGTTTAATTGTTTGGTATATTTCTGTATACCTTTTACCTCTAAAAAGATGTCCAACCTTTTTTTTGAAGATATCTATTGTATCTGCCATCACAGTCTCCATTGGTAATGAATTCCACATTTTGGCTGCCCTTACTTTAAAAAAAACAAACAAAAAAAACACCTTTCCTTTGTTGCTGGTGAAATCTCTTCTCCTCCAACCTTAAGGAATGACCCTGTGTCCTTTGTACTGCCCTTAGGTTGAATAGTTCTTTTGAAAGCTTCTTATATTGTCCCTGAATATATTTGTATATAGTTTTGCAGAAAAAGAATCCGAATGACTGCTGAATATTTATTTATATATATTTATATTTTATTCTTCACCAATCCCTCTGTTTGGCTTTTTTCGGAATGTTGCAAACGTGTTCTGTCCCCTTTCTTGTCCATCTTTACTTTGCAGTGCAGCAAAAAGAGGAGCAGGGGTACAAATGTAGAAATACCAACCTCTATGCCATGGCTGATCACGGTCACAAGATCGCGGTGGCGCAGCCCTGAAGGATTAATGTTGTGGAGGGTCCCATTGAGAATCATGGACCCACCCCCACAACGCGATCACGACAGACAGTGTCGCCAGTGCAGCGGAACTTTGGTTGTTTGTCCATGGCACTGGGGGCAGTAAGTCTTGGTACATCTGTAGGGGCTGTTTCAGGAGAAGCAGGTCCTGAAGGGAAAATGGTGGAATCTCAGTACAATGCAATCTCTGATTTAGGCCCTTATGTTACATAGTCCAAAGAGGCAGTTTGGGCTGTTTTCAGCTGCAAATCACCACCTTTAAGGGGGTATTTTCCAGGATGCATTATATTTATTTAGTTATTTAAAAGTGTACAGCTTGGCTTTAAAGTGGTTTACATGTTACTGATAACTTGCTGCAGTGTCAATATTTAGTGTGTAAAAAGAAGGAAAAAAAATACTGCTAGGTTACAAAATGTAATTACACACCTGCAATCCCTTAATTAATTGAAAGGCAAAATAAAAAAAAGATACAGCAGCATTTTTCAATTACCCCCATGGGAGACAGATTTTTATGTGCAAGTTGACTTAAAAGCATTCAAAAAGAAAAGGGTATGATTAGTGGTTGGAGATTGTGGGACTAAGGAGTTAGGGAGTCGGATTGACCAAAGGTTAGGAAAACATTCCATGAACTAAAAATAAGATTTCTATCCAGTATGAAGCAAGACCAATTTCAGCATAACTAGCACCTACTTTAGCAAACTCAAAAGGGCTTGATAATATGCTCTGTTTAGTGGCGCATACCTTGGGTTGGTGCCAAGCTTGGTGCTGAGCTACTGATTATGGGCTGTTGCGGTGCTTGATAAACGATTCCCGGGAATAGCTACTTCACAAGTGCTCGTGCATAAAGATTATGGTGCCATGTTTGCAGCACACAGTGGCTACTAGTGTCACAGCTACAGTATAGTCCCAGTTAGTTAGGCAAGTATACCGGGTGATGCAGTAAACTGAAAGCACTCCCATATTTAAAATTTGTAAATGTTTCACACGCACACTCTAAAATAAAGACCCAAAATGACATGCAGTAGATTGTATGCTCTTTCTGCAATAGCGCTAGTGTAAAAGTTCCCATCTTGGAGTTTTATGGAAACAAATTTACCACTATCATGTACTAGACAGGAGAAAATTATTCATGCAGTATTTCAGTTTAGTTTTAGGGAACCTACCTGTTGAATAGGGAGAATAGGGCCAGAGTTGGGGATAATTCACCAACTCTGCAAGTTGCTCTGAGCCTTTACATTTTATTTATGTATGCCTATTTGTTTGTGCAGTGCTTTATAATACAGGGAAATTGGAATGCAATAGTGCAGTGGTTCCAAACCTTTTTTACATGCTGCTAGAAAATATTCATCTGTGAATGCCTAATAAATAAATAATCTTGCCTACTCATCCAACTATTGTTAATTTATACTGTCTGGGATCAGATGCACAGTTTTGTTTCCTGAGCTCGTGGGACACTCACGCTAAATAAGGCCCCTAACTGTACCTTAGTGTGTGCATAGAACATGGGTGGTATATAAGCTGTCAAGTATTGCTGGAGCTTTCAAAGTCAAACCCCAGAATGCCTTGTTGCTGTGGATGCAAACACTGTGGGGAGTGTCTTTGGAAGCTATATCCCCCAAACTAAGGTGCAGTCTGGGGCCTTACTAAATAAGAAGTACCCACATGGGCTCAGGAACCCACTATACTGCCTCAGATCTGCCATTTCATATTTTATTTGGTGAATGTGAATGTAAAAAGTGCTGCTTGTACTTTTGTAGAAGTTAAATGCATGTTTGCTTTCTGGCATCAAGTGCACCACTTTATCTTTCTTTCATTCTGTTTCTGTCTTTTTTTAGCTGGGCCCAGCGATCTTTTTTGTTTCCTTTATCTGAAACTTTACTAACCTTTAATGTGGTGTCCTGAGGTCAGTCAATACAATAGAGGTCTGGTTGGAGTTAAACACAGTTTGATGTTACACAGTCATGGGCAGTCTCTGTTAAAAAGGAAAAGGGCGTTTCCTTCCTGCATACCATTCAGGGTGGATTATACTATGGTATGGAGGGGTGGGAATTAAAGTAAGTAATACTGAATGTCATTTATTTTGCAGCGTAAAGACATGCATGGGATGTTTGTAAAAGGTAGTGGTTTGGGGTTTGCTATAGAAAATTGTATGTTGTGTGAAGTGTATTATGTTTGCAAATTGTGTAAGTTTTGGGGAGACAACTCCCCTGTGTGGTTTACTTCATTTGGTTGTGTCCTAATTAACCAGTAATAAAAGGGAGGGAGTTTCTTTCCCTGGGGCCTGCTGCACTCCTTGTTGCTGCTATGTGATATGAGGTTGTCTCTTTCTGCACTCCTTATGGCTGTTATGTGATATGAGGATGCAAACTTTCTAATGCAGATATTGCTGGCTATTCTGTGGCTGGAGACATAACGCTGGGAGAACTGATTGTTGTACACCTGAATGTGGAATCCCTACTAAAAAGAAGGTTCAGAGAACAGCAAAAGCCTCTTTCATTCTTCTCATGGTCTGATGCTGCTGCTTCTTTAAATAAAGGCTGGGACTCAACCTTTCACAGTGAACCCCTTTGAAACACATCACAAACTCTTAGGGGTTACCTGAACCCCATGTTGGGAATAATTGCAATAGTGTATCAAACATAAAACACATGATTGGAGAAGGAATCCTAGACCAGTTGAGCGTGGTAGGTGTAAGTGCAGGGCATGGCATTGCCTGCCCAATAACACTGATAATTGCCTTTTGTGGGTACGGAGAGGAGTAGACATGAGTCCAGACTATTGAAATTCTCCATTTAGGTGTGTTTTCAGATTTGATTGAAGGTGGGGAGAGAAGGTGCTTGGCCTATGCTATGCTGAGACACGCAGGGATATAGCAACACATCAGATGAGATATACAGTAGGGAGGAGAAGAAGAGCAGAGAGCTTTGAAGGTGAAAAGGAGAATACAGAGGTGAGGTGCAATTCAGAATTTGATAGGAAGCCAGTGATGGATTTAAGGAGGGGATGTGCAGACACCATTTAAGGAGAATGTAAAAGGATTCTACTGTAGCTGCAACATTTTGGATAGATTGAAAAAGAGAAAGTTGTGAGGCAAGGACATCAGCAAGTAGTAGATTGGTCTTAAGGATGGGAGAGAATAAGGGAATAAATTAGAGTTTTAGCAGTAGAGTGACAGAGTAAAAGATGAATCCTAGAAATATTGCAAAGGAAGAAGAGATGTTTTAGCCACAGCATCAATATACTAGTAAATGAAGAGAGAAGGGAAGAAAATGTAAGTTGTTAATAAATCCAGAGCCTGGACAGTAGAATAAAACACCATGCTCAAAATATCTTACAGGATACATTTAGTACCTGGTATACAGGGATGAAACAATTTTACAATTATAGGTTATCTCTTTATAGGTCTCACATGAGATCCCCCATTAAATAAAACCAGTACCTATAGCCAGGGCCGACTGGGATTATCACGGGGCTCGGTGCAGGGACATGTGGTGCAAGCCCTCTTACCTTTTTCTTCGGTTTCTCCTCCTCGGCGTCCCGTCATCATGGCAAACTGACGTCGTATGGTGTTGCCATAACAATGTGAAATTGCAGCATCCTGCAGTGTCACGTTGTCATGGCAATGCGGTGCCACAGAGCGTTTTGTTGTCATAGTAACGTGATGCCGCAAGGCGACGCGATATCACGTGACATCCCATTGTCATGGCAACGGCAATTTGACGTCGCAGTGCCATGATGATGGTACCGTGCAGGAGGAGATGCCGCCGGGGAAGGTAAGACAGTTAGAGAATGCCTTGGATATAGTACAGGCGCGCGACCGAAAGCGTGACGTCACGCGCGCCTGTACTTGCCAGGATCCGTGGCCTGCAAGTTTGTGTGATGGGGGGGCATGGTGAGGGCGTGCCGGGGGGCATATCTGTGACATCACGGAGCTGGTTCGCTCTCATTGGGCGAACCACTCTCGTGACCCAGCCGTCATGCGGCAAATTCAAACAAGTTTGTCACCTGAAGTACCGATCAACCCATCGCTCTTGTGCTCGCAGTATACATATTGGAGTTCACCGTTTGTTTTTGCATTAGGGACGTCGCTCGCGCCATCTGCTGCACTATGGCCGCGGCCTTAGAGAGGCCCCGCGCTTTCCCCCGGAAATCCCTTTAATTGTTGTAGGGAAGAGCGCAGGGCCTCTGTAACGATGGAGCTCGGTGCGATGGCACCACCATCAAGCCGGCCCTGCCTATAGCCTCATGGTTAGTCATGTCATATACTGAACGTCCGGATACATCAAGCTCTGGGAATGGAAAAATTCCCCCCAAAAAGCAATACATCAATAATGCAAAAATGCTAAAAATAAATTTTTTTAAATTGAATCCGTTACAAATATCGAATTTTTGCAATATCGAATTTTTTGTCATATTACCGCAATTTTAGGTTTTATGGCACATACGGTATCATGTTCCGATGTTCATCGGAACATTATTAACCGCAGAAATACTGCACTGTATTATCTTCTCCGGGCTGGCATTAGCCCTGCCTTGCCTATGCATACAATGGCTAATATATTGCCCATTATATACATGGGCAAGATAACCTGAACCAAACTGAAATAAATTATAAAATATAACTTTAAATAAATTTCAGCAGATATTAACCTCTTAGTATCCCAAGTGGTAAACAAGCCATCGTTTTCAAAGACTAGCTGACCACATAGTGCTACAAAGGTTGTCCTCCACCCGTCCCTGTTCTGGCTGCATCTTCATGTGTCATTTTCTCCTTCACCTTCACATTAGAATATCTTTTTTTTTACATTGCTCTATTTTCCTTAAGAACACACCAACACGGCTTACACCATCTGCTATCCCTCTCTTTAGGTGATTTTTGGATCCTATCGAGGCTTTGGATGCCAAGCTACCAAGAATTTGATCATACATAATTATTATTTTCTCGAAAAGGACTTGATTTTCAACATCTGAAAACTTCATGTTCCATTACCGCTGCCTATCTGGAACATCTGTATCAGAGGCTGTGACGTTACCTCCACTGGGCTTTGCTGCTCCCTGACTGACTGCAATCTCTAGTTCTCCTAACCTGGCCTAATCCTTCCCTCACCTGGGTCCAAACCTTTCTAGTCTCTTCCCCACCACTCCTCTGCTCCTCACTCCTCCGTCCACCAGCACTCCTCCACCAAACAATCCTCTGTTCCTCACTCCTCTGCCCACAAGCACTCCTCCACCAAACAATCCTCTGTGCCACACTCCTCTGCTCCTCCCTCCTCTGCCCACCAGCACTCCTCCACCAAACAATCCTCTGTGCCGCACTCCTCTGCCCACCAGCACTCTGCCACCAAACAATCCTCTGTGCCACACTCCTCTGCTCCTCTGCCCACCAGCACTCCTCCACCAAATAATCCTCTGTGCCACACTCCTCTGCTCCTCACTCCTTCGTCCACCAGCACTCCTCCACCCACAAGCACTCTCCATCTTTCACGCTCACACTACACACTGTCCAACATAATCACACAACACATACTGTATCAAGACACAGACAAATGACAACTTCCAAAGTACAGAAAAATCACACAAAGTTAAGCACACAAGCATCCACACAACACCCACAGATATTACAACAAATATCACAATAAACCTTCAACTCCTTGCAGCCTCGTATGTCCTCTTTACCTCCCAACAGCGTGGCCAGCATGTGTCATGAAAGCTTGTGGTTTCATAGTTTTCTGCATAGGATAGTCTTGCAATGTTTTGTCCACAATGTTACAGGTGGTCACATTTTGCTGCCATTTTAACAGTCATGCAATAGTTATCTCCAGTGCTTGACAAATCACCCATAAATCTACTCGCTGAACCAAAAAAAATTACTCGTCATCTAGTCTCGCTTTAAAAAAAGAAATTGAATAAATTCCTAGTAAGAACGAAGAACAACATTTGTTTATGACATAAGTTTATTTATTCTATTACATTTATACTTTACTACAATTAGTCCTTGTTACGTGAGTGTGTGTAAATGTCGGATCTAGAAAACAAAAAAGACACATGTGAATGACTAGTTTCCTGCACCCTTTAACCAGTGTCAGGATGCCCCCGCTTTACAATATCTAAAGCAGCAATCCCACCTTGGATCTTACATGATCCTCAGTTCCTCAATGTCCAGGTACCCTCATTCCCGCAATGTTAGATGTTGGAGGGGAGGTGTTCCCTACCTGTATTCTGGGTTAGGGGGCGGATTCCGATTTCTCCCATGTGAAGCTCGAGAGTCAGATCTGGAAGAAAGCAGTATAGGTTATTTCAGTGTAGGTATAGGGCAATTAAGATATCCAGGGCAAATAAGATATCCAGATCCAGATTGTGGGAGAGAGAGTGTGGGTGACACACACAGAGAGAGAGGCAGGCACACACACACACACACACACACACACACACACACACACACACACACACACACACACACACACACACAGACACACAGAGACAGACACACACACACAGAGGGTGACAGAGAGAGTGTGAAAGCGAGAGAGAGAGTGGGTGACACAGAGAGAGAGAGAGAGAGAAGTGGGTGACACAGAGAGAGAGAGAGAAGTGGGTGACACAGAGAGAGAGAGAGAAGTGGGTGACACAGAGAGAGAGAGACAGAGAGGGTGACAGAGAGAGAGTATGAGAGAGAGGGTGACAGACAGAGAGAGAGAGAGAGAGAGAGAGTGGCAGGGACAGAGGGGAGTGACTGACTGGTGGATGGGTGACTGACTGGGTGCGTATGTGTCTGTATTCACTCATACACAGACACGAGACAAGGGGGGCCCAAACAAAACAAGAAACTGAGCCATGGGAGAAAGAGCGGGTGAGGAAGCACTCCAAATCCCATGAACCTAACTGGAACTGGCACTGGGAGTCTCGCTCAGGTCCTGCTCACCATTTCCCACAGGGGCATCAGAGAGGCATGGGAGGCATCAGAGAGGCATGGGAAGCATCGGGCAGGCATGGGGGGGCATTAGGGATGCATCGGTGAGGCATGGGAGAATACTTACTTCTCAAGCAGGATCATGACTGAAAAGGAAGGCCGCTTCAATGCGCGGGCTCACATAGAGCCTGGCTGCGTGCCAAAAACAGAAAAATTGGAAGCGTGCCGGATTGGTCGAGCACTGGTTATCGCAACTTTTAATGCAATCTCCAAGGTTACGTTGCATGACATTTCAAAAGCTTCAAATGTTTTTGCAGTATTAACTCATGGTTTTGTTTTTTTGTGGTTCGCGAAATTAACTCACATTTAACACAATTTTAAATATCCGGACCATCGTCTTGTAAGCAGACCTGTTTTGTCAAATTAGAGTGAACTTTATATCAGCGTGGCAAATATCAATAGCAAAATAGTAATAGTAAGGACAATTATTCGAAAGTACTGCTTCAAAACCTTCCACTTGTCAGATTTAAAACTAAACATGCAAGTCAACAGTATCAGATTGTATGTTGTTAATGAACCGGAAAGTACTTTCTACTTAGAAATGGGGGATCAACAAAGTGATCATTTGTCTTCAACACAAGATCACCAGAAATGACAGAACAGTATAATAAATCAGATGCACAGAACTAAGCATATTTATTTAGTATGCCCCACTCCAAGAAATGCACACTAAAACAGTTAATATTCCAAGGGGAAAAAAACATTCATATTTGTTTGACATGGTTCTTCCTTACTTGTCTGGAAGGTAGTAATGGAGTGAAGTAGTTCCTTCCATTCCAGATAATATTTAACCATTCATTGACCAAAACTGCAATGTTAAGCAAACCTTATTATTCTCCTTTAGTGGATATACAAAGATGTCTTACTTGGATAATCTGAGCATTCATGCACTGCAATTTAAAGAGTCAATCCAAGCAGTTTAAAAAAAAAAAAATGCTTTTGTTTAAATAAATGCAATATTTTATTACCTTTATTGAAAACTAATTACTTAAGCTGCCCATCGATACTTTCTCCCGTGATTGATCAGCAAAATCCAGCTTTCCAGGGTTCACAAAATGGTTGCTTTTCAGTTTCAAATCAATCCTTCAGGTAGGGTAACTCAGCAGCTACAATGTATTTTTAGATTACTAAAGTCACATTATTTATTGTTACAGTTTTCAGCTCAAACTGATGGGAACATTGGCAACAAGTTATCACAAACAGAAAAGTGTTACAATGTTCTTGCACTGCTGGGGAGTTGTGCTAAACTCTGCTATCGAAATCAAAAGATGTACAGTACAGTATATTAAAACAAACAAGTATATAAAATAGACAACACTCAAATGCAATGTAAGGATATATTGGAGTGAAATAGTGGTGCAACGGGAAAAGGAGGGACCCTAGATCCTCCAAAAATATAATCAAATATAGGAAAGTTCCTAGTACTCAATAAGAACAAGGTAATGTTGGAATAAGCCTAATCAAATTTTTATATACCATGTGTATAACATAAGCACACTGCATACGGAGAACTATGAAATCTATCAAAGACCAACATCAAAATGTAAAAGGATTGCAATATAAGGAGATGGAGGAAACCGGGTAAGGGAAAGTGGGGGTCAAAAGGAAGGGGAAAAAGGGAAATAAGAAGGGCAATGTTTCGGGGGTGAGTCCCTTCTTCAGGCCCATTCCCAAAGATCTGAAGGATCAGTGGTACTTCCTTAACCCTGTGATAAAAATCTCCTAGAAAAAGAAAATAATGAAAACCGTATACTGTGGGAAAAAACATGGGCAACAACAAACAGTCAGCTTATCAATAGTCACAGGCAGGCACTGTCCTACTGATTATAGGGCAAAAAATGTCAGCACATAATCATATGTGAGTCTAAGATCATCAGTGGTTAGCAGCACTGTGAGACTGCTGACAGCGCAGCCAGTGTACCCCAAGGGTCCAAGTAAACCAGTGGTATACAACAATGTCAAGGAGAGTAGAGGATCAAGTCAGAGTTTCAAGTGAACAAAAAACGCAATAACATTACGTAAATACAGTAGATTCTCCTCTTATGAGCCTCCCAAAATGGCATTTTGCCTGCGGCTAGTTGAGCGGCTTCTTCCGTAACCCGCTACTGCCTCTGCTTTAAACCTCCTCCAGCGTGACCAAATCATTGGGGAGTGGGGATTGCTGACACGCTAGCTAAACTAAACAGCTGATGGGTCTCCTCTTCGAGTGTTGACGTGACTATTGATAAGCTGACTGTTTGTTGTTGCCTGTGTTTTTTCCCTAAAGTATAGGGTTTTCATTATTTTCTGTTTTCTGGGAGATTTTTTATCCCAGGTTAAAGGGAAGTACCACTGATCCTTCAGATCTTTGGGAACGGGCTCACTACCCGAAACGTTGCCCAGTAAGTATTATCTAATACTAACTACCTTTTTAATAAAAAAATAAAAAAACATGGCGGAGGATATTGCTTGGATTGCTCCTTTAAATTACTTATCAACTTATTGCCTTTCTGTGAGTCAGTCTCACTGATTTTAAGTATAAGAATTCTCATAGACTTCAATGGAATTTCACTGATAGAAGTCAATCGTTTTCAAAATGTCATCTGTTTGTCCACAACCCCTAAATCTCAGACTTTGGTCCTTGGAAGTTCACATCTCCACAGACAATGACATGGTCATGGGCAACCTATGACTAACTGAACACTAAGGGCTACAAATTAGTCTAACGTATACCGCAAACGACACTAACTAGCCTAACTGGCCCCCTCCTTGCCTACCAAACAGGTTAATAAGGCAGTACTTGATAAGCCTGTCTAGCCTCTTTGGTAGACAGTACGGGACCTCCTGCTGCAGCCTTAGTGAGATGATACTATGAACGGTGCTTAGGGTGTAAACTGTAGTGGATATAAGAGAGAAAGGACCCAATGTAGCACTCAGGTCCACACTCTGGGGATTAGTGATTGAATTAAAAACATAATCTTTATTAAACAACAATTATAAAATATTAGTCCAACTGAAGGTGAGTTGATCCTAAATATAGGAAGCCATATTGGCTCTGGATCAAAATAATTAATATGTGCCAGACGGTTTTAATAAACCACTGGTACTGTTGCGACACAGTGATCCTAATGCGAACCTGTGTAATAGGTGATTAGAACAGGTGTGTCCGGGTAAGTACTGAGATTGCAGGTCACAGTGTTATATTATATCTGTGATAGATGTGACCCAACTGATCAACATATAAACAAATATACTATGTACATCAGTGTTGGTATTGCTTATTCAGCTACGCTTCTCTATGATAATATGTGTGCCCCTATCAGTGACACATGACCTAAGGTAACCCTCTGGATATTGTACTCCTGGGGTGTGTGGACCTATATTAACCTGCGTGGCTATAGTCAGAGAATAATGTCCTGACTAATGTTGTAACATTAGGTCAATATCCCAGTGTGGGAGACACTGATAGTAGGGGCAAGTTGGTAACTCTTTAATAAATAAATAAACAGAGAGCTGCGTGATGGTAGAAGCTGAAGGGAACCTCACAGATGTACAGCAGCACACCAACGCGTCAGAGCAGCTATGGTGTACTGCAGGTGAGGTTGCTCAATACTTTATTTCCAGAACAATATCCCTAAAACCACCTTAAAGAGGATAACAGTGACCGTCGGGGCACTTATAGCCTATGTACAGCTGCACTCGCAGACTACCGCATTAGCTCGCGGTTACAAGGATACATGCGGAGACAGTCCTGATCTGCGCGTTCATGTGTATACAGAGAGCCGACGCGCGTGTTTCGCGAGGGGCTTTTTCAAGGCAAATAGTTAGTATAGAACGATACTAACTATTTGCCTTGAAAAAGCCCCTCGCGAAACACGCGCGTCGGCTCTCTGTATACACATGAACGCGCAGATCAGGACTGTCTCCGCATGTATCCTTGTAACCGCGAGCTAATGCGGTAGTCTGCGAGTGCAGCTGTACATAGGCTATAAGTGCCCCGACGGTCACTGTTATCCTCTTTAAGGTGGTTTTAGGGATATTGTTCTGGAAATAAAGTATTGAGCAACCTCACCTGCAGTACACCATAGCTGCTCTGACGCGTTGGTGTGCTGCTGTACATCTGTGAGGTTCCCTTCAGCTTCTACCATCACGCAGCTCTCTATTTATTTATTAAAGAGTTACCAACTTGCCCCTACTATCAGTGTCTCCCACACTGGGATATTGACCTAATGTTACAACATTAGTCAGGACATTATTCTCTGACTATAGCCACGCAGGTTAATAAAGGTCCACACACCACAGGAGTACAATATCCAGAGGGTTACCTTAGGTCATGTGTCACTGATAGGGGCACACATATTATCATAGAGAAGTGTAGCTGAATAAGCAATACCAACACTGATGTACATAGTATATTTGTTTATATGTTCATCAGTTGGGTCACATCTATCACAGATATAATATAACACTGTGACCTGCAATCTCAGTACTTACCCGGACACACCTGTTCTAATCACCTATTACACAGGTTCGCATTAGGATCACTGTGTCGCAACAGTACCAGTGGTTTATTAAAACCATCTGGCACATATTAATTATTTTGATCCAGAGCCAATATGGCTTCCTATATTTAGGATCAACTCACCTTCAGTACGTCGTTGGCCTAATATTTTATAATTGTTGTTTAATAAAGATTATGTTTTTAATTCAATCACTAATCCCCAAAGTGTGAACCTGAGTGCTACATTGGGTCCTTTCTCTCTTATATCCACTATAGCCTCTTTGGTAGGCAACAGTAAATTGAGGTATATATTAACCCAGTTGTAGCCCGTAGTGGTCAGCTTGTCATGGGTTAACTGTAGCTAACTTCCCACTTTGGCTTCTGTGGGGTTAATATATTACAACATAGATAAAATGTAATTGAATCTACAATCTTATCTAATGCACCTGGTAAAAAGGTCATAGATAACGCCAAACTTACGTACAGTATGTCTTATTTACCAAAAAGTTATTCAGCTGCATTCATATTAACAGAGTTTAGTGGAATGGGTATGACTACTTTGGAACATTTAGTAAATACAGTAGCAGCCATAAGAATTAATTGGTATGGTCCACACCAATATTTAGTAAATCAGTCTCATCTACAGGCATACCCCGGTTTAAGGACACTCACTTTAAGTACACTCGCGAGTAAGTACATCTCGCTCAATAGGCAAACGGCAGTTCACGCATGCGCCTGTCAGCACTTCCTGAACAGCAATACCAGCTCCCTACCTGTACCCAAGCTGTGCGCAAGCGGGGAGACTATAGAGCTTATTACACATGTGTTATTTACATCAGTTATGCACATATATGACGATTGCAGTACAGTCCATGCATCGATAAGTGGGAAAAAGGTAGTGCTTCACTTTAAGTACATTTTCGCTTTACATATATAGCCATGCATAATAATGGTATATTACTTTCCTCTCTGTTGGCAGTAAGTCCTGATAAGTACGGGTATGCCAGCAGTAGTTATGGAGGTTTTCCCTCACGCCATGGTGAGGTGCCCTATGTATGGAGGGGAGTGGCTGTATGCTCTGAGTCCCTGGATAGTGACATCAGGGATGCGCCTGCCTCCAGAAGTATATAAGGCACAACACAGTTAGTGATAGTGTTCCAGCAGCTGTGGAAAGTTGTTGGGAAGTTGTAGTTTCCTGCCTAAGGGATTGTAGGAACACTTTGTGACCCTAGTGAAGTAACTAGTGGTCCAGGTTGACCAATCGGCCTGTCTAAGCCACTCTGTGTCCAGGGACCTGGCGCAGAGAGGATCTCCCTAGGAGAAGAGGGAATCCCACTTCAATTCGGGAGGGCGTACCTGGCGAAGGGACAGCACGGAGAGATGTGTGGCTAGAGCCGGCAGCTGCATGGGGCAGTCTGCTACATCACCGTCTACAATAAAGATGACCTTGTTAACGATACCCCCACTGTGTGAGTGTGAAATTACTCAGCAGTGGATGGCACCACCAAGAAGGAGTTCCTCACCAGGACCATCTCCCTGCGGAAGCACAGATCCTGATGAGGTGGAGGCGCTGCACATGATGTAAGTTGAACTCGCACCCACTACCTCAGCTACCTGTCCTGATGACATCCCCTAATAACATCAAGCGGGAGACTCAGGAGTCCTGTTGCCTACATGTGCACCACCAAACACAAACACGTAATGGGGGTTGGTTGTTAGAGTACCCGGGCCAATGTGAGATTGGGGGGGGGAAAACCCGTTACACATACATGCTCCGGTCCCATTGCGTACGTTAATGCGGGGTATGCCTGTACTGTACTTAGTTTCCAAGAAATGTGGCTAGGCACACATCATTCCTATTTGGTAGCGGCTAACTTAACTAAATTAAAACCAAATGTATGTTTCATACATTTGATGCAGTTCAGTAAGCCAAAGTGGTTTATTCCACCTCAGTCATACCTGGCAGATGTTTTTTTTGTTATTGTACTCAATATTTATTGAATTTAACAGAATTAACAGAGAATAAAAAAAAAAAAAATTATACATCTCTTGAAACAGCCGGCAGAAGACCTTGGGGATGACAGGGTGGGACCCAAGTGAGTTCATATAAGTGAAGTGAGTGATTAAGGACTGGGATTACAACATGGGAAAAACCATGGTTCCCACACCTTCTGGAACTTGTCAAAGAATAATGGTCATTTACCAAGCAGGTTAGTTTTTCCATACAGTATTACAAGTGTACTAGACCTTATTTCTTATTTTGGAAAGTGTAGGAAGTTCTTTCTGCTTTCAGACAGCTGCTATTTCGATTCTCGTGGCGATAGCTATATTTGTAAGTTTTTTTTTCAGCTCTGGACAAATCTGTGAGAGTTCTGTTCAGCAAAAATAACCAGGGGTCGAATGGGATTATTATTTGTAGAATTCTTTGGAGCCAGTCCCTGATCCTTGCCCAGAGATCTTTAACTTTCGGGCAGGTCCACCACATATGCAGAAATGAAGCAGTATCCCGGCAACCCTTAGGGCAAACTTGGGAGTGACCCGGGACAAACTTGGAAATCCTCAGGGGTGTTAGATACTATCTCATAAGAACCTTATAAGAAGTTTATTTTATTGTGGTGCATATGGGACTCTTAGAGACAGCTTCCCATATCTCCTCCCAGTCCTGGCATATGTTTTTAAGACATATGGGCTGACATAAAATGACAGGTTGATGGGAACATTTTACACCTTACTATATTAAGTCTGCCATATAACTCCTCCACTAACTACTCCATGTATTTCTGCCCAAATCCCAAACAGACAAAGATTACAAATTACATTGAAATGTATTCTACAGAGACATTGGGACATGGTTAAAATTACTCTCCCTACATCAATTTTTAGGGCAAATATTTATTGTAGCTTATTTACAGGTAAGGTTTTGTTTTTGGAAGTGTCTGCTGGTACACCTTACTTGTTGACTTTCTTAATCCCATTCCGGGGCACTAATACAATACCTCTTCTGTGTCACAAGGGTGTTGAAGCAGGCTCTTCCGACAATAAACGGCGTAACTATATGAAAGCAAACATTTTTAGAAGAAGCCGTAGATTCAAAAACTGCCACATTGAAGTAAAAGTGTTATTTCAATTTGTCTACTGCCATATTGAAGTAAAAGTGTTATTTCAATTTGTCTGCTGCAATGAAAAATAGTAGGATCTTAAATTTTAAATCAGGATTTCTCTGAAATGCTAAGTTAATATGTTTCAAGAGTAAAAGGTCATCTGACCTTCTCACAAATATTTGGATGTCGTATTAAGTTATGATCTTAAAGTTCAGTCCTACAACAGGCCAGGGGTGCTCAAATCCAGGCTATATTTTCAGGGCAATATATACCTAAGGAAAAAAAAACAATTGGCCCTGAAGTCCCACCCAAAAATATCAGTATTAAAAAACAGCCACAACAGATCACTGGTCTTGAAAGGACAAGAACATAAAAGGGTTTCTAGCACTCTTTCCAATGTAGAATGAATGAATTAAAATATAACCTTTATTGAATATATAGTAATATAAAGAGATACATTAAACGAACACATAGAACGATATCAATAATAATAGGTTGTTGAAGTTTACCACATCTAAGATAGGATGTAATATTATATCTCCCTAATATATAGGGTGTGATATCTATACATACAGCGCTAAATATCTCTGGGTCTCTTTTTACACATATAAGTATACCTAATGATATAGTATTGGTGCACCCATGGTGGGTTCCGAGTACATTTGATACCTAGTATAGAGTCAGCTTTACATATATTAATATCAGGGGTTAATAATAATAGCCCCTGTTTCTGGTAATCTACACTCAGAATTGTGGTGCATACATATAAAGGTATCCAATAGTATATAGTAAACTTCAAGTCTATATTAAAATTCTGATTGGCTTAAATAGTTTATGGTGGTGCAGATAGGCTGCCAGTTGATTGGAGTTTTGGAATAGAGAGCTCTGTATAGCAAATTACTGACCCACTATTATCACAGGTAATGATTCTGTCTAATGGAACACAGTGCTATATAATACAGTTCCAAGTACTGGGCTGGGGTAACAGGTTCAAATAAGAGAGCCATATGTAGCGGATAGTTAACTCCTATTTCATAGAAATAGTAAGGGTTACATTGTCACTTTTGCCACAGTTTGTTATTCCATTTAGTGGAACATAATAGATATAATTTTGCAGTGCTAGATTAGCGATTACAGGTTCATATATTCTAATGATGCCACAGTTTGGTGGTTTTGTTATTGAAACACACCAATTGTGAATTTTGCTTAGATAGTTCAACTGGTAAGTTGTAGGTTGCGATCTACTATTAAGGAAGTTCAAGCTCTGCCTGGACTTATATGGCAACTAAAAGTGCTGATTACAGAAATCTTGGCTTTTATAACCCTCGATCCAGCGTAACAGTATTGCCTGCTACTAATATATATAAGTATTATTTCTGTCGAATGGCTACAGTGTGGCACCACTCGGCTGTGCAGAGATTATTATTACTAATCTTAATAAACAGCCATATTGCAGGGTGAAAAAGGGGATGATTATTTATATACATATTTATGTATTGTGGTACCACCATCCCGTTGCGTGGTCTTTTGTTCCAGATTAAGGCAGGAAACCTTGGGGTTTGATGAACAGGGTTTTTATTACTGCACAATAGTAACTAAACAATAGGCCCAACGTCCCTTTAAGAAAAGAAAATCATAAAATAAACACCTACAGATGCAGCCACCAGTATCCGATCACTTGCCTTGGTAAAAACCAAGGCATCTCACAGTAGATGCCTCAACGTTTCTGTGAGATTCTGCTGCCAGACTAATGGCCCATCGGATTAACACTGCAGGGGTCCCTGCAGTCCCATTCAAACTGAATGGGACTGCAGGGACCCCCCGCTGTGTTAATCCGATGGGCCATTAGTCTGGCTGCAGAAATTTCACAGAAATGTTGCAGTTTATTGGGAGATTGCCCCAGATTTTCCAAGGCAAGTGATCGGATACTGGTTGCTGCATCTGTACTACTCTTTGGAGACTGACTAAACATGACTCCAGCCCTTTCTAACTGTTTGCCGCCAGCTTGGCTGGTTATCAGACCAAAAATCCACAGTCTGGTTTACAGATATATAAAATATATAAAGTCCTTATCTGTTTTGTTGGGTTGGCTCGACCCCATGAGCATCCAGGAAATCCCTCTGTAGCTCCAATGTCCTGGACAGAACAGCCCTGCTTCCACTGCAATCCTATGGGACTGTGCCAGCCAGCTCCTCCTGGCTGGGGAGAAGTCTCTCTCTTCCCCTTCTCCGGGGAAAGCAATCTCAGAGTTGCAGCTCTCTGTCTGCCTTTTAAAATGCCTGTTTGTTTAGGAGTTCTCTGCTAATTAGCTACTGCCCAGGAGGAATTTGACTGTTTGTGTGCTGGAAACTACACTTGCTGCACTACTCCAGCAGATAGACCGTGACTATCACAGTATATATACACTATATATAATAGAAAAAAAAAATATTTATTATAACATCACTAGAAGCACACAACTAAATAGAAAAAACAAATACTGTGCCAAACTGAGAAGACAATACTACTAAATGATAGATATATAAACACACAATATCGTCATTGAACAGGTAAAACTCATTAAGTGCATTTTTGCCAAAAACGCACTAAATGGACTTTGTGACTTGGAATTTCTTGATATTTCTATTGAAAAAAAAAAACAATTAAAGACTCCTAATCTTCAGAAACTGTCATATAAAAATATCTTGCTTTTTAAATACAGTTTTTTTTCCTGTCAAAAAGAACATTTAATCGCCTTTTCTTCCGTACTCAAAGAATGTCGCTAATGGCTTTTACCCCTACAACGATGAAATAGTCTATTAAATAGTCGGAGTCCCAGTAGATCAATCAAAGAGAAGAGGGGCGTTATAGGGGGTTATGCATTCAACTATGCCGACTCCCATTGACTTAGATTAGGATGTTAAATATAAATGGGGACAGATCCTTTAAGTTAATCATGTAGAAAAATAGCAAAACAGAGCACTGCCAGGGAGCCAGGTGGTGTAAAAACAGGTCTATTTATTCAGCGTTACTTCACAAAACACATACCCCCCCAGGGGGAGAAAGCAGTACCTCCTACGCGTTTCGGACCATGGGGTCCTTTTGCTTTTTTTCTACACAATTGGACTTTAATCAACGGATTTGCACACCTGGATAAGGACTATGACGGATTCTGTTCTACAGTTGGAGTGGGTAAGAGTTTTTTATTCAATTCATTTGTGATTATTATAGATGAGTACAATTCTGGCACTGTCTGTCTCCAATGAGGGGTCACTAGAGTATCTGATAGGTACAATAGCTGGTCCACTTCAGGAGACATATGTGTTTAATAGGTCACTCACATATCACATATTGCAGTTAACCCACTCCACGTCTGAGTCCGTCCACCAGTCCTGTTTATTATTTAGTCTGATCTGTTGGAAACTTCCACTGACTTTGGAGCACCCATTCTTGCCCTTACCTTTAAGTTAATCATCTGATTACTGAATACAATAGATAACAGTTCTCACTACTTAAAGTGGAATTGAACCAATTTCCCCTAGTAATTAAACATTTGAGTCTCATGTACAGTAGGCTTTAAAAAAAAAGAGGGATTTTGATTTAAATAAATACTTGGATTATATATATGTATATATGTATATATGTATATATGTATATATGTATATATGTATATATGTATATATGTATATATGTATATATGTATATCATAATACTGAGTTAAGTTATGGTGAGTAAAAAAAGTGACAAAAACCCTCCACAGGAAAGCAAATATGCAAATACAACTGTATGCTCATCCGCATGTCTTAAGCAGGTCTGCAACCCCGCCTTTCCCCATCATCACCCAGCATACAGCACTTCCACTGCAGCAAGGGATTCTGGGAAATGAAATGCAAATGAGCACACAGTGTCACTTTTTGCCTCAAAAACCATTTTTAACATGGTTCCCTATAGGCTTAAGCTTGCTGCATAGTCACAGCTTTGAGCACAGCCAGGGTTAAGGTGCATACCCAGAAAACCACCCACAGACAGCTGTTTCGACCTTGATGGGTCTCATCAGTGTGGGGTTGATTTTAACTGAGAAAGGTCCTATTCCAGGACCGAAACGTCGGATTGGGTGACTTATCTTTTTTATTCAGATGCCCAATACAGTTTTTCATGATTACTGAACCGAGTGCAGTCTTTCTTTACCGGACGAGAGAATGGTAATGTTGTTTTTCTATTATTTGAGACTAGCACCTGTCTATATGAACCAGTACATTGAGTGCAAGCTGTGATGTTTGTTTATATATATATATATATATATATATATATATATATATATACTGTGTATATATATATATATATATATACTGTATATATATACCTCAAGATTACCATAGAGAACAGGTTTACAGATGACATAAATTTAGAACACGGAGGGACACAAGATCTTAAACACACTCATTAATTATCTGTGTCTACGGATGGGGAGACCTTAGGTACAGACAACTGTAATTCAGTCTCTTTTAGTTCCTTGTCATTAGTATCAGGTGGTTCAGACAGACTTTCTTCTCCTGCCCCTCCTTTTTTACAACGCCACTTGAGAAATTGAAAAATACGAGAAGGGACAGAACCAATAAAAAGAGCCATAAATAGATGCAAAACAAGGATGCAACTCAAAGGAGATTCTCAGACTCTGTCTGCACAATAATTAGGTCTGTAGAAATTGTAGAAAGGAGCATTTTAGTCACTGTCACAATGCTGAATTATAACCAAGTCAAAAAGGGATGGACCTCTGATTAAAGAGAAAAGACAGAACATTTAGCACTGAATACGAAGCCTAATGCCTTTTCTGAGACTATTTTAAACCAACTACAGTACAGCATTATTATGCAGTAAACATATGCACATATGCAAAGAAAATGCAACCTTATTATCCAAGGGAAAATGAGAAATTACGAATTTCCTACTTGACCATAAAGAGTGTTCATGCTAGAAACTAGAAAAAAAACAAAAGGTGTGTTAAATAATAAATATATATAATAATTATATACATACAGTTTTTATAGCACATTAGGCTTATGGTTTCACTGTTGTAGCTAATTAATATTCTAGAAAAAGATCATAGGACTATTTCAATCTAAAAAAAAACTAGGTACAGTACTGTTACTACAGTAGGTAAATAATAATCCAAAGCTGACTAGGAAAGGAGACAAAACAATGAATGAAAACCTATTTAATTCACTTTTACCCAGTTTGTGAAGTCTGGAAATGAACTCTTCATTTGAATTGTTATAATTTCTAACAAACTGTTAAAACTCCAAGATCATAGAGAGCTATTCTTTTTCACTGTCTCTCTATGTATTATATCATTAATTAACTAATTCCTTTTCTAGGAGAATTCACCCTGGAAATGTAACATTCGGAACTTTATAAAGTTGCCATGCTATTGTTGTGTTTGTATTATAGTGTAACCCACCCCTAAAGGGTTACTAGCAGTGTTGGTGTTTGCTATTGGGATCCAGATGTCATGCAGGTATATTTAAGGACGAGGGACAGTTCTAGAAGGTTAGGTTCTAGGAGGACAAGAGGAGAGCAGCCTCGGGGAGAGTAGACACCCATGTTCTTAAAGAAATAGTATAGACCAGGCCTCCCTAATTTATTATGTTATAGGCAGAGATAGTAACCTTGCTAGATATGATCCATAGAGAAGACTAAGGGAGCCCAGTATAGTTGCTAAGTGAAACGGCATGCAACAGTGGGCCTCAGTAATGAGAATTCCCAGATGCCGCCGGATCGGCTATAACCGCGGATCTGCATTGACATTCCACTCAGACTGAAGTGGTAGTTACCATGAAGGCCAAAATATTTGGGTTACATATACAGGGCCCGCTAGTATTCCCAATGGGCCTAGTATTACCGACATAATGAGGAGAGATGTCCCAAAACAAAGAGGAGGGGTGCCCGGATCATAGCACATTGAAAAAAACAAGATATGTGCCTCCATTCGAGTGTTAAGAGTGGGCACTGATGGAAGAACCGTATTCATGTATGTCTGATATAAAATACAGGGGCTTTATTCCTTACAAACAGATTTTGTTTTTGTTATTTGTATCCCACACTCACTCACATATTTTTTTATCACTGGTTTTTGACAGCTATGATACTGGGTAGCATGCTCGTTTTAAGTGTGTGTGACGATCATTTTTCCCGTGAACATGATTTGTGATGAAAGAAGATGAGTTATTTCCACTGAATGGAAATCAAAATGTGCCATTGTGTTCTGCTGTGTTTGTCTTGCGGCGGAAAATTTACAGTATTTTTTGCTCCTATTCATCTTTCTGAGTCTACATAAAGTTTTCAATTTTGCCATTCATCCAGACAGGGAAAAAAAAAAAAAAAAAAGATTGGAGGGATAAACACAGTTGGAATCTTCATGCACTAAACACTGTTTTGCTAAGGCTTCTGCAACTGGACACAGTGGAATTGTTTTCACATAGCTGTGTCCTTTTCTGACCTGCTAAAAAAAAAAAAAAAAAAAAGAAAGCAAATGAAGATCTGTAGGAGTTTTGAGCTTGAATGTGGTATCTGAAAGGATAAGAATTGAGCTATAATTGGGCCTCTATATTGACCTTTGGCAGGAAATAACCAACATCGTAACTTGGTATGTCTTGTACTTTGGCAATCGTCTTTATCATTAGTGTTTACTCTCAGCAGTTAATTAGCCGTTGATAGTTAATATCAGTAGTTAAAAAAAAAAAAAAGTAAGTTTTTCTTTAATGGAATCATCAGATTTATAGGAGCTGTAAGTTAAGAGAAATGGCATGCTGTACAGGTTAGGAAGATGTGATGTTTACTTCCTTTGTGCAGTCCACATGTACAGCTGCAGAACACGTGATCAGAAATGGGACAGCTGTTTTTTTTGCGGAGATGTGTGGCCCAGACAGGGGCCTCGTGAGGACAAGAAGCTTATGTGCACTGCATTCATGGAATGAACAAATATGATAATACTATGATGCATAACAGCTAATTATGTCCTTATGTGGTGGAACATTTTCTGCCTAGTCACTGCTGAAACAATTGATGATTCATTAGCTTAGTGCCAAAATATGATACAAACATAGGACAATGTGAAGTTTCTATGAGAAATTGCTGTACTTTTAGGAACTTGAGGCAGCAGTGGAATATGCTCATCAACATTTTAAGCATTAATCTCGAAGCTTTTAATGTGTATGCTACTGTGTTCATATGTGTAACAGGGTATGTTCAGCCGTACCTGTTTCTCTCCACAGTGTATCTGCTATGTACAGTAGGTCCTGTTAAGATCCAGGCATTAGCAGGTTTATCTGTGGGCCCTTGAACCCCCTTCCTGCTTCCCCAGAAAGTGAAGGAAGGTAGGTGATGTCTCATGGCCTGTATACAGCCCCTTGTAGGTGGGTACAGTCCATGAGCCCGCCCCTTCTGGAAGTTTCTAACGGGAGTAGGTTAAAGCTAGAGAGTCTTCCCATCAGCCTTGAGAGGGTGAGGTTGTGTTCCTCCCTGCTTCTCCTGGAGTGAGGATGTGGAGGAATGAGTCCTCCGAGCTCCCCAGGGAGTAAGGAGGTGGAAGAGTCTCTCCCTGATCCCTGGCTAGGGTGAAGGAGGAATAAGTAATGGTGGGAACTGTGAGTCTTCCCCATTGCGGGTAAGCTTGTTCACTTGGCTGGCTAATCAAGACCACCAGGAGCAGTGGACGTAAAGCACCATTCAAAAGTCCTGGGGCGTATGCAGAAGAGTATGCTGCTAAGCTGTGTGATGCTGAATAAAGACCCTGCAATTATACTTCAGTCTAAGGTGTCAGTCCCTGGGCTGAGAGAAGGTTTGTGTGTAGTGGTGGGTGCTGACGCCTACACTTGTAGGAGCCTTCGCTACTGGAGGCGCTGATAACACCAAGATGAACCAGAATTCTGTAAGAGCAAGTCCTGTCCAGTCTCATAACATTCAGCAGACCACTCAGACCTCCTGCGAACTAACAGGTGAAGCACCAAATAGCGAGGTAACGCGCTCCTTTCCCATACACTGGCCTTTAAGTTAGGTTGGGGGAGGGGGGGGATGAGAACATGTGTTACATATGTATCATTTGAATGGCCATGACACCACCAATGCTATAGCTCTAAAAATGTAAAAGAAAATAAAGTCTGGTCACAAACATAAAATGGCTGCCATCTACAGTATTAAAAATGAACAACTACAGTATGACTTGCATCGGGTTCAAGCACATGTGCATTCTGCCAAGAGAGCTTTTTAATTGGTTAGTCTACAAAGATTTGAATCTATTGTAGGGCACCCTTGGATGGGAACATTTGGTAGGCAATATCTCTTAAATCATGGGGTTTCTGGAGACATGATAAATGCGGCCATACATCAGGTAAACTTGGGTCATTTTTAATGAACAGGAACATAAAACACAGTGGTTCCATTTCTGGTCCTCAAGGACCCCTAACAATCCAGGTTTAAGGATTTAAGGATATCCATGCTTGAGCACAGGTGGTTCGATCAAAATGATTTGAGCCACCTGTTATAATGTGATAGTATTCTTAAAACCTGGACTGTTATGGGTTCTAGAGGACTGGAGATGGGAACCTCTGGTCTAAAGGAAATCATTAAAAACCCTTAAAAAGATATGGGTCAATGGTGGAGGGTGAGAGATGGCATGTGATCGACAAAAACAAGGAAAGGAATCCCTGGCCTCGAGCTTGCATTGTAAACAGCAAATTTGGGCAAATAGAACTTAAACGTGGCACTGTTGAATTCATGAAGGTTGCCCACAACCATCCAATCAATAGTCTCACAAACTATATTGGCTACTGTAATTTGCCAAGTTTTGTTGCCACAGGATGTATTGTAAAGATATATTGAGATATTGTATGCAAGCACTACAACAGAATGAAATGCAGAATCTGTCAAATCATTTACAGTACTGCATATTGTAATATGCCATGATACCCTTGTGACCAATGGTACAGGACATATACTGTTTATTTATGTTGAATTGCTTTCTGCTCGTACAGAAAGTGAAGAATTAAAAAAAGCTTTTCAACTGTCGACCCAGGAATAAAGTTAAATTCAGTTCTTCCTTTAGGGCCTTCTTCTCAATTATCCCTACCATGCACCATCAGACTTTCCCCCTAACATGTAGCACCCCCCTCCAACCATATCTAACACCCTGTAGCATCCACACCCCCAAGCCGAAATGGGATCAGCTTGCGGCTACACTCTACTCTATCCTGAGCAAACACTTTGCCCTTTGTTTCAATTTTGCCCATATTCCCTCTAGTTTGTAAGCTCTCATAAGCAGGGTCCTCTTTACCTTTCGTATTTGTTTGCGATTGTTTATCTTATTTGGTATGTAATTCTGTTTATGTAATATGTATAACTCTGTACCACCATTGTACACATTTTCAGCTAGAAGTACCTATGGTGATTTGGGGTCAAAAACTACCCAAACACCCGCTTCGGACAAAATAGAATGACCACTTAGTGAGGTTTAGTGCACAAATTCTGCTCTCTGAAGATGTGACTCAAAAGTATACACCGCTTACTTTGAAAACAGTAGGTCACGTGACTCCAATATCATAATACCCTTCAAACAGCTGAGGTTTTCTGACCGACTCTTGCAGACCATCAGTTTGAGGTGAAGAGGGATATGTGAGCAGTGGCATTTCTAGGTTTTCTAATTTATGGTAGGACCTAGGGTAGAGGTCCTTGAGAAAGAAACAGGATTTCATCATAGGGATCAACACATCCCTTTCACGTCCTTGTCCTCTAATAAGAAAACTATTTCAAGCATGTCATAGTTCTATAATTGAGAAATACTACTAAACTTTGTATTTAACATTACAACTGACAAAAAGAAAGAAAATTGCGAAAAAGTACAGTGTGAATCCCATTTTCTGTTGAAAGTACCAGCAACGCATTAACTTGCAATCTATTGGTTGCTTGCACTTTTGCTCGTTAAGGTTTTACATCAAATACAAGTGTGAATGCTTCACAAGTAAGATCCAGTGTTACAGCAACAAGGCCAGATTGCAGATCTTCAAATAGGCTGGCAACTGTAGGGGCAGAAACATATACTGTATGTGAGCAGGCGGAAAAGCCAACTACATAAAAATGCAGATGGGAAAATTCAATGTATAGTTACTGTGCAAGATGTTTTGGCATATTTGTCCTAATATTTAGGTTTCTAGATTAATTCCCTTTCATGCACGGTATACCAAAATAAAGTGCAGTTGCATACTTCAGATCCAGACATATACATTTTATTACGCTATGCCTTTTACTGCCAGGTACCATTATCACATCCTGAGAACATGCTGATGGCTTGCTTGTTTTGCAGGGAAGATATAGGAGCGGTGAATGCGATCGGGAATGGAAGTAAAGAGGCCCCCCACTTCCATTCCCGATCGTGGTCACCGCGTCATCAGAGCGGACTTGGGTAGCGATCATGTGGTTACGAGTTGCTCACACAAGTGCCACTGCCCTTCTGGCAATGACTGGGTCCAGGTTACTTTGTTTTTAAAATCTATTTTTTGAGCTGGTATTTTAAATACATTTTCAAACTTTTTTCTAGAGTGTTTCTTCATTACAAATGTTTTCTTATAACAATATCTTTTAAAAGTCGTCTCTCTCACAGAGTTGCATTGGTTGTATTCATTAACCCCTTCTCGTATGTCCCAACTGTACGGCTGGTATTGATGTGTTTTGGTTCCAGCTAGCAATTCTGTGCGCTATGCAAATTGTGTATGCAAATGAGGCAAACACACAAAATTACATATTCATTGGTAATTCATTAGGCTGTGAGTTTGCAGATCACCCAGAAGGTTGCTGCCAGAAGTGGATAGTGGGTGAGGGAGCAATTTAGAAGAATGCCCATTGCCTTATATACCTCCAAATAGATTCACCTACATACCTATGAACACACCTCATACCTGGAAAATATGCTAATTCGAATAGATTTTAAATATTCAGGCAGAGAAGTTGATCCTGAATTAGGGTTTCTCCTCTCAGTTTTGGAGCAAACCGGGTGAAAAGCGTATACAAATGCAACGTCAATCTATGCAATTTTTATGTATACATAGTTCTTAATGAACACAAGAAAAACACACATGGCATGCAGTTTTCGTGTGATGTTCCATTGACAACAGAGTTTAATTAATAGGGCCCTTAAAATCATGGCGACATCATTGCTGGATCTCAGTAACTAGACTGGGCATGAATAGCTAACATAAACTGAAGTTTGAAGTCAGGGCAAATATTTGTACAACTTATGTAAATAGAGAACATAACATAGAAAAAATAATGGTTAGGATGTAGTCGGCTTCATTGTTCCATCTAGTGGGATGTGTTGTGATATTCTGCACAAAGACCTGTAATACTTATACACTACTCTCTACTCAGCAGCGTGAATGAACTTACCTTGCCGGTAGGCTCCATGAGTCATTGCTGTTGCAAGACGCACTTCTCACTGAGGCAGTGTAGGTCTCGTTAGTTTTCATTGTATCTTCTTGATTCCAGAATGTGTCTCTGTTATTTATGCCATCGTTTTGCAAATCCAGAGAGGCAATATCTGATGGAGAGCTCACCATGCCTGAATCTTCTGTGTTTTCCCCCCATGTTGAATAGCTATTCAGTGATACTGTTTCTTGTACTGAAGTTGGATCTATTGTTAGAACTTCCTCAGAAGAAACGCTGCTGCCACGTATTAAGCGTTTCTCACCTATATGTGGTCAGAAGAAAAGTGTTAGTGAGCTACTGGTACCGCCATGGTACGCTGCATAAAACTAGTTTATTTAAAGAAGCAATCCGGCCCATTTTGGTATTGAATTTTGTAAATAATAAGAAACACGGGTTCTCTGGAGCTGAACAGCATTATTTTGAGCTCTGGAGACCCGCTGGTTTTTACCAAAACTTACCGGCTTTGGTGCCGGAGTGACTTCCAGAACATTTAAACAGTCGTCCAATGGGAAGCCGATAATACTGTGGCTTCCTATTGGCCGTTGGGACCCGCGCAATTTGGTGTCCCTTTTGAACCAGGGTTCCAGGAGCACAAAATACCCTGGTTCCAATTCTCTAATAAAAAAAACCAACAAAGAAAATAAAGAAGCACGATTGCTGCTTTAAGCAAACAGAGTATGAATAATAAGACAGAACACCAATTTCCTTCACATTTCTGGATTCAGGCCTTGCATAATAATCCATGTTTTTTTTAGTTTAAAAAGTAGATACAGTAGGTGGATCATACTGTGTTAAAACATTTGCAATTTATGTAATTTCCTGTACCTTTAATGCACAAAAATGTTATGTTGGTCACCCTTTGGCGTAAAAATCATTAGAAAGTACAATTTCCAACATCAGCCAGTCTGCATTTTTAGGAGCCAAAGCTTGATACAAAACGGATGAAGTGGGGGAAAGGGCAGATTGTCATTGTTTTCTGGCTTGAAAATTACATCACAATCGTTCTCAACATATTCAGGCATATAAACATTCTTTAATCAGCCAGGTTTAGTGCAGATACAGTATACTGCTCTATGGAAATTTGACTCTAAATATACCCTGCTAACTGTACAAACGGTAACTCACATGACTTATTAGTTACTGATTATATAAAGCAGGGCGCTGGTACTGGAAGAATTAGGAGATTTAAAGAACCAGTTCAATGTAATATGAGCCTTGCAATGCAGATACAATTGCAGTTATATGTGAAAAATAAAGAACTTCTAACACAAGAAACAAAGGAAGTGTATTATGTCAAAAGCTCTACATTTATGTAAGCAAGGCTGACTGGATTTAAAGCACTAATTCCACATGTTCAATTAATTCTTAAATGTCTGTTTTACTCTCTGCAACGTCTCTGAAACGTAGCACTTTATAAATATAACCTTTTTGCAAAGACCACTGGAGTGACATTTGTTTAATCTGGTTGGAAGTTACTTACAGCACCAGAAATGTTCTTCTGGGCCCCCACAATTCATTAGATATTTATGTTTAATTCCCCTGCTTCATTGGGAAATATAACGACTGTACCAAAGAGGATGTAAATGATCATAGATTGTAATACCAGTTTTAGTAGATCAACAAGAAATTTTTAAAAATATATATTTAAGTAATATATGCAACCGAATTTTCAATACCGCACATCATTTCTTCTACTATACCAGGGGTGGCCAAATTCGGTTCTCAAGGGCCACAAACAGGTCAGGTTTTAAGGATATCCCTCCATAAGCACAGGCGGTTCAATCAGTTGCTAAATCATTTTGAAGCATGGATATCCTTAAAACCTGGCCTGTTGGTGAAACCTGATGACTGAGTTTTGCCACCCCTGTACAGTACATATATCCATGAACAACTATGGGGTTATGACATTTCTGTAAACATTCATCTTGGCTAATAAAAGCTTTAACAATAACCAATGAAGAATCTACATGTGGCCAGGTCTCCCCTCTGGGTATCCCCCCTGGGTTCCCCATGTTCCCCTTACCTCCGATAGCACTGCAGAGGGGGCGTTCGGCAAGTGCCGGTAGGAGCAGGGAGGTTACGGCAAGCGACCCAGTTCGCCGGAAGCTCCCATAGCAGGGTGCCGCCATGTTAGATATGGGCGCACATGCGCAGATGGGTTGCGCAGGTGATATGGACAGGGCGGCCATTACTCACATAGGGCTCAGCGGGGACTACAGCCCCCAGAAAGCTATGGGGCTGCTAGATCACATTGCCACAGCAGCCAATAGGGCGCTCGGATTGCCCTGCAGGCAAGAAGATACATTTGGCGTGCTTAGAGAGTGTGTGTGCAGGGTGTCTATGGCTCCTGCACTAGGCCAAAGACCCACAGAGGCCACAGCCATTAGATAGGGACACTGCCCCTGTAGTTCCAAGTGTGAGCGATACAGCCAGGATTCAGCAGAGAACTAGTAATCCGGTTGTCTGGGACCATATCACCCCACAGATAAGAGACTCTCTTCATGGTGGGACCCTCCAGCTGGACACCACTCCATGCGGAGGCTGACTCATTGCTGAAGCCGACGGTATGGGACCGGACGGCCATTTTACTTCAGTCAGCGCTACCGGGTGCTGGAGTACCCGGCAGGTATCACACCTACACCAACAAGTGCACCAACTTTAATACGCGGTTGTGGGCAGTGCTGTCACACACACTTTGGGTGGATTGACTTTTGTGGACACCAGGGTGGTTGGGTGCCCAGGAGCACCTCAGTACTTTGGGGGAATATCCCATCTGAGTGTGGACACTGTGTTGGAGGGCACTGTGGGGTTACGGCCGTGGGTGGTATATTGTTATTTCCGTTTTCATATGCATGCAGTAAACTTATCTTTATCATTGTGTGTGTTATTTTACTGGGTCCTGCGACGGAGTTATCCAACATAGTAGGATCCCACACAGGTGGAGGCGCTGTCACCAGATGGATCAGACACACCCCAGGCTCTCAGCAGCGGAGGTTCAGGCCTCCTGTGAGCCACAAGTAAAGCACGACGCACACAGTAGCCTCTACATCTCCCATAGGGTGGGGAAAACTGTGCTACATACACTTATTCTGGAACAATACAGCTACTAGAACTTTGCTGTGTCAGAGAGAATGAGTAAGATGATCTGCCCTATATTTCTCCCTGTTTCTTCTTAATGATTGGTTGACATGTCCAGTGTCAGTTCTTTACTTCCTGAAAATGATATAACCTCTAAAGTGCTGGGATTATATTTAAGCTTACCAGACCAAGTAGGTTTAAGAATATACAGTATAGTCCCTAGGGCAGATTATTGTTTGTTATTACTGCTACTTCTACCTTTTTTGTTTTTAATAAAAAAAAATTTTATGCACAACTATTGTACTACTTTTAGGAGTACCAGTTCTGAATACAAAAGCATGTACTGTATTGACACCAGTCGATTTTTTCCCACTATATAAAAAAGGAGGCTAATTGTTTGATTATATGGTTTTCTGGTTAATGTTATGGTCATTTTAAACACAGCGTGTAAAGACTGACAAACAGCTTCCTTGTCATCATTCTGTTAAACTTATATAGCCCCTTCCCCTATTGTCTCTATAAGTCTCCTAATATACCATTTTGATAAGTGTGCCTGAAGTGAAAGATGCAGCCGCCTTTTCTCTAGCGCGGAGCTGCAGGTTGTGTGCGGGCCCCACAATGCCTTGTGTCTGCCGTTGCGGTCTGTCTCTTTTAAGTGCAAGGCATTGTGGGGTAGAAGTACCGAGGCCCTGGCGGTGAGTTACAGGCACTGCCTTCCCACAGCCTGCAGAGGAAAGGAGGCAGCATCTTTCCAGTCAGGCGCGGTCCAGAGAAAAGGAGCCTGTGTGGGTATAATGGGGGTACGGTGTGGGAATGAGGGGAGAACGAATGACTTTTTACCTGGACTGGTGAATGTTAGCGATATCTTTCCAGCCCTGATTATCATTGCGTTATAGTTAATGCAATGCTCTTTACAGGAGAAAATATGACTTAACATGGATACAGCATTACTTTTAACATGACATTAAATTAGGTCAAGGTCGCTGTAAGTGACTTAACGACGCTTTGTAGATCCAGTCCGGGTTATTTCTGAATCCGCATTACAAACAGGGAAAAAGCAGATCCATTCTTAACCTCTTCACTGCCACTTTGCCATTGCTCTGCATTTTCAATTCTGGGTAGTCGAGGAGTTAAAGGAACATCTGTATATATTTATTTTTCCAGAAACATTGCTCGAGAAAATATATGATCAAGAGGAAAATGTCAAGACAACATGTACAGAAAGAAGGGATGCATAAATAGGGCTAGTGGGGAGTTAAATATTCCTTCTGAACCAAATGGAAGGTCAGAAAAATCCCCTCTTGTTGGCAGAGGTTATGCAATGCAGCTTGGCACTGGAATTCATTGCTGACAGCAAAGCCCATGAAATTTATTGCGTTGCAAATCACTCCCACAGCTGTAAGGGCTGACAAGCATTGATATTGATGGCTGAGAACATTAAACACATTCTATTGTGACTCTGGATGTAAGAAGAGGTTATTATGTTGGGGTCATTTCAGATCTCTTAAGTGTCATTGTCCTAGTCAAGAAATGTGTGCATTCATTTAGTAAGTGAAAGGCTTCATTGGGTCACAATGTGTATCCTGTTATGTTAATCAAGGTAGCTCGAGGGCAATAATGCATGCTGGGACCAAGGTGCATTGGGAGTAGGAAAAATGGTTGCAAGTGCAGCTCGAAAAGTTATCTTACTGCCATTAGGTTATTTTTTTTATGCTGAGGTGGCACACATTTTGTTTCTATTTAGGGATTTTTACTTTTTAAAGGTGTATATGCTATACTAAAACCCCTTAAAAAAAAAAGTTTATATTAAAAACTGTATGCTAAATTAAAGCAACTTTTTTGTTGCCTTAATCTTTTTATAAAGCTATTTTTTGCTGTCTAAAGTTATCATTTCCTTCATCTTCCATGTTGCAAGTTTTAAAAGTGTAAGAACATGGCCTGTCTTCTCTCGAAATGATCGTGGTTATCCTGCCTTTAGGTTAAATGCTACTTGTTTGGTTTATAAATCACTCATGCTTGTCTTTTGTGGGCTCTTCTTGAGAATATAAAGATTGCACTCCCTGAATGTACTGAAGCCCATGATACAGTATCTAGAAAATAGAACCACAATACTGATTCAGGATTACTCCTAAATGTGCTTATCACAGCAGTTTTGTTTTTGTGGTATTAAATTCTTTAGAACATTTACTGGAAGGCATACAAAATGTAAAATAATGTACTTATGTTATTAGCTTACCTAATCACTCCCCTTTATAAAATAGCATGATATACACACAATGTGCCCCAGGCTATTATTATTATTATTATTAGTTTTTCATTAAGATGTGCTGTGCACTGTTATATGAGCTGTAAATAAAAATGACCACTTGTGGTGCAAATGCATGTCTCACAGGTCGGCAATCCCATTATAGCTTAGTAAACTTTCACTGCAGCCAGGGATTCTGGGTAATGATATGCAAATGAGCACAGTGTGTCTCTTTACTTCTTATCCATTTCAAAATAGAACCCTATAAACGTATTCCTGCCGCATTACACAACCTTTCAGCACAGCCTGGGTTAAAGAGTAGGATAGATGTGATGCATCCAAATTGGTCAGAATTCCTCCACAATATATGTAAATAATACTGGATGACAGTAGAAAGTCCATGAATGATATGGCAATTTTTTTCTTTTTTTTCTTTGTTTAAATAGAATAAATACGGATTTGTTTATTAATCTATTTTATTTTTCTCATATATTTACAATTTTCATTTATATACATATATTATTATAGACAAATATGGATTTACTGTATAATCAATTACCAATCATCAGTAACCATTTACCTCAGCAGTTGTAATTATTATTTGCTTTCCCAATCTCTGTTCATGCTCCTCTGACAATAAATATATGTGGATTATAAGTTATTGTATCATTTGTTATGTTATGTATACTTATGGTCATGCATATATATATAATATTATATTAATCACCACCAGATGAAGGGTCATTTCATAACAGTCATCTGTATAGTTAATACTCTTACAATATCTATTGCACTGATTAGATAGGATTCAATATTTATAAAAATATATCAGTATATAACCAACTATTCCTTTATACTGTATTGGTGATTATGTTCCTTTTACGAATTACAAATTCCCCAGTATCACCTGCACAGGCATATGTCATAATATATTTCAGTAGGGGCTATAAATAGTAATAAACGTATTCCAACAGTATTCTAAATAAGCCCCCTAGAATATCAAGCATTTACTGACATTGCCTGTGTCAGTTTGCTAAGTATTTGTCAGTTTGTCAGTATCTAAGTGTGTTTTTAACTTGTTTTATATTTTCACTGTGTGTTTATTTTGTTGTTAATAAAGCTTGTTTTAGAAAAAAGAGACAGTCAGCTAGCATTAGCATACCACCTGACCTGCCGAGCCAATGGTTGTGCACGCCGCGTCACCGCGACCCGTTGCGACGCGGGATGATGACGTCACACCCGGTAGCGCGAGGCATAGTTCAGGTGAGTATAAATTACGCAGCAATACATGTATTTGTCACCTTGATAAAGTGCCTAGTGCACGAAACGCGTAGGTGCGTTCGTGTTGTCCTGTTGTCCTGTTGCTGCACCACCCTGCAATAAACCTGACCTGTTGCTCATTGGAGTGTTCACCTTTGTTATTCTTTCCGGTCTCATTGGGAGTTGGAATCCGAGGCTGTACTACACATCATCTCTTCTCTTCTTGCAGCCTGGGTTAAAGACGTAAATAGCCAGTAAACCTACTAAGAGACAGCGGTTTCAAACTTTTGGGTCTCAGTGTGAGCTTGATTGTTGGCTATGCAACGTGAAGCTGGTACGTGGATCTACAGTAACCAGATTTAAAAAAGTAATGGTGGGTAAAAAAAAGGTGACAAAACCACACCACCGTACAGTGTACAATAAATAAAAATGGATACGTAGTGACACACTGATCATTTGCATATCATTACCCAGAATCCTAGGCTGCAGTGGAAGCATTTTTCGCTAAGCGATAATAGGGAAATACAGGGCTGCAGACCTGCCTGAGACATGCAAATGAACCACAAGGGTTATACAGATGCAGCCACCAGTATTAGAACTCACGTATAGTCAATTAGTGATATGCGCTCCAGCATAAAAGTCCAATCCTGGTGTAAATCCTTTGAGTAATAATGTGGAAAAATAGGTACTGTGGCTAGTGAGGTATGTATTCATAATATAGCATATACCATTAACAAGTACTCTAGCCCTGAAGGCTGAAATATAAAGAAAATCAGACCTACCGCCTCTTTGGGGGAGTCCAGAGGTAGGTAGAAAGAGGAATAACTACTCACAATTTGTATTGCCCCAGTCCTGTAGATCTTGGTGGGCGTGCAGCCAGGAGAATGCAGAGAGATCCAAGGGAAAATACTCCAACGCACAGCCCTGAACAGAGTGGGTCCCACACCAAAAACGAATAAAAATATATCAAAAACTTTATTCTTCCATAGTTTAAAAAAACGGAGGTAGGTACCCTCCTACGCGTTTCGGGCAATCCGACCTTTATCAAGGAGTTGATCAAGGAGTTGATAAAGGGCGGATTGCCCGAAACGCGTAGGAGGGTACCTATCTCCGTTTTTTTAAACAATGGAAGAATAAAGTATTTGATATATTTTTATTAGTTTTTGGTGTGGGACCCACTTTGTTCAGGGCTGTGCGTTGGAGTATTTTCCCCAGTATTAGAACTCACCTGGGAAATTCTGGGGCAGTCTTACAGTAAATGCCTCAAAATTGCCTCAACATTTCTGTGAGATTCTTAATGGCCCATCGGATTAACACAGCAGGGGTCCCTGCAGTCCCATTCTGAATGGGACTGCAGGGTCCCCTGCTGTGTTAATCCGATGGGCCATTAAGAATCTCACAGAAATGTTGAGGCATTTACTGTGAGACTGCCCCAGACTTTCCCAGGTAAGTGTTCTAATACTGGTGGCTGCATCTGTATGTCCTTAAATGTTCAAACTCTGTCTGTCACAATCACTTGCAATGCTAACGTAAGTATTCCGAATGGCAGGAGAGGAGAATATTAATAGAAACAAGATACCGTATGCTACCTCTGATTTATTGTAATAGTGTGGATTACAAAAATATACATTTGGGGGAAAAACTTTTAATATATATTTTTAATAGAGGTGTAACCCCTCTTTATTTGGCCCCAGACTGATACCGGTTGCTGGGGTAGGGTTGCCAGGTGTCCGGTATTTGGTTACTCTGTCCGGTAAAAACTGAGAGATAATACCGGACATGTATGTGTGCGATATTACCTCTCTGGACTTAGTAACCCATTGCGGGATTTCCAGTGAGAAGGGATAGAGCAGGGCTGAGAGGGGGAGGGGAGGGGGTGGGAGGTGAGAGGATAAGGGAAGAGGAGATGAGGAGGGGTACAACAATCTTGGAATTTGTGGGAGGAGCATTAAGATTAGTATTGCTCACCATATACAGTGTGACTGCAGGTCAGTTAATTATATATGATCTGACTATTACGTCATTTGTTCTAAATTTCACTCCAAGCATGCACCAATTCGCACTATTTAATATTCTATTTTCTAAAAAGATCCTCGGAAGGGTGCTCCCTCCCAAGTCTCTTCCCCAGATTTTATACGAAACAGACTATAAATTGGTGCAAATTGGTGAATACTTTGAAAAAATTATGTAACAGTCAGGTCATTTAGAAATAACATTCTTCCTCACCAACAATTCTCGCGCGCGCTCCACCTTTCACCATTTTGTCCAGTATTTTTGGACAAGCCATCTGGCAACCCTATGCCTGGGTGGGGGCCTGAGTCCTCTATTTCTGGTGGTACACGACATGTGGCGTTAGGTCAGACAACAGGAGACAAATTACAATGGCGTTTCTAATATAACCGTTTTTACATACCCTACTGTATTTCATCGATTCTAAGACGCACCCTTGATTTATTAAAAAAAAATTGGGGAAAAAACACACTATATTAAATGTGCAGAATTTTTTTCCAGGTGGGAGAGAGAGAGGGGGGAGAGAGGAGGAGGGGGGAAAGAGTGGGAGGAGAGAAGAGGGGAGGGGGGGGGAGAGGGATAGGAGGGAAGGGGGGAGAAAGAATGGAAGGTCACACACACACACACACAAACACAGAGAAACACACACACACAGATACACACACACACACACAGATACACACACACACACACAGATACAAACACACACACACACACACACACACACACACACACACACACACACACACACACACACACACAGATACACACACACACAGATACACACACACACAGATACACACACACACACACACACACACACACACAGATACACACACAGATACACACACAGATACACACACACACACACACACAGATACACACACAGATACACACACAGACACACACACACACACACACACACACACACACACACACACACACACACACACACACACAGATACATACACAGAGATACACACACACACACACACACACACACACACACATAGCTCCTTCTGCACGTGCAGCTCACACAGAGATTTGACAGGAGGGAGGGGGGCAATGTGTAGACAGACCCCTGTCCGGCATCTCCGCTGAACTCTCTTCACCTCATGGAGGAGGGGGGGAGGGGGGCCATGATCTCTCTGCACGGAGGGGAGGGGGGGCGTGATCGCAGCAATGCTGTTTGCTGAACACAGAAGACCCGGCCGGCATCTCCAGCAGCGCCCCCTAGCTGTTTTTTTTTGGTTTTGTTTTTTTTCAGTACATCGATTGTAAGACGCAGTCCTATTTCAGCCATGTGAAAATGGGGGGAAAAAGTGCGTCTTACAATCGAGGAAATAAAGTAGCAAATATGGATAAACCTTAGGTATCTTATGAGCCTTAGCAAAAGATGCCAACATTCATATTATAACCCATCAAGATAACATTCCCCATTAACGCTGCGCGGGTGTATGTCACTGTCTGAGGCTTCGGCCACCCAATCCTGGGTATCAAGGCCTGTGTGATGGTGCCCGAAACACTGTTGGAGCAAATAAGTGTAGCAGGCCTGTACTTCGCAAAATTCTGCGGTACTACTTTTAGCTGAAAACGTTGAGTGTCATCTGACGGTGCTCACTCCTCCGTGCTGCTTGAACTCTAAAGATCTGCTGGGCCTCCCTGCACAATTTGCTGATTTCCCTCCAGTCAATGCCCGCTCTCTTTAGCGGGTCACAGACTGGCCCCGGGTCACACACAAACACACACCAGCAATCCTGAAGTCCTTTAGGCTCGTTCAGATCTGCTGTAGCAGGTCTTCCCATGCAGCTGTCCCTGCTAGGGACTCTTAGAGAGCTCCTTTCTTCAGAGTCAAATTTAATTGGCTGAGGCCCTGTCTAACACAAGTTACATCTTCCTGTACCGTACGTGGCTCCCTGCTGCAACACAGCAACCTTGGAATTGTAGTTTCCTATTGCAGTCAAGGGGCAGTGTATGTGTATCAGCTCGTTTATTGTCCGCTCTGGCTAATTCCTGCGCAGGCTTATTTAGAAAGAAAAGTCAGGGGTCCAGCTGAATTTCGAGGTCCAAAATCCTCTGTAGCCAAATTCTAATTTGCTCCCACAGCGGGGCTATACAGGGGCAAGACCACAACATGTAGAGTAACCACAGACAAACTTAGATAATTTTACTGGGGTTAGATACCACCTCATCAATACCTTATATGCGTTCTCCTTTAATGTCGTGCATATGGAACCTTTGGCTGCTTCGTTAAATATCTCAATCCACTCATCCTCTTCCAGTGTCCTGCCTAAATCTTACTCCCACTGGGCCATGAAATTTAACTTCTGTGAATATTCTTTACCTGAACTGAACAGTTCTGTACATCCTAGAGGTTAGTCCCCGTGTGTCGTTACCCAACACACACAGCGTTTCAGAATTCATCAGTGGTAGACGTGCCGTGTGTTTGGAGTAAAATGTTAGGAATGTCTTTTTCTGACTTAATCTGATCAAATGTCTTAATGGTGATTCCACCTTCCAGAGCCTTCAATTTCCCCACCCCCTGTTGTCTTCAAATTCTAAAATTCCCACTTTCCAGACCTGGAGCAAAGTCAGGGTTCCCGTAAAGAGGCACCATCAGGGAATGCCTAGAAGTCAACAAGCATCTACATTTGGAGGCCTTCCAGACCGCGAGTGAATTGAGCATCGAGGACAGCGGCATTTTAAGTGCTTTAAATCTAGATTTGGGGGTATCGGATTAAGTTGTTAAATTCCAATGGAGTGCATAGTTCGCTCTCTATTGCCACCCACCTTCTTATATCAGGGTCTGTGTGTCACTGAACAATTTGGCATAATTGAGCCGCTTTGTAATATGAGAGCAAGCAAGGTACCGCTAAACCACAAGCAGTCTTAGGTCTTTGAAGAGTTTTCATTTTAATACGTGGCTTCTTGTTTTTCCATATCAATTTTGAAATCTAGGATTGTAAAGCCAAAATGTCCGGGACAACTACAGGGATCGGGAGCATCTGAAACAGATATAGGATACGGGATAGAAGGTTCATTTTGACACAGTAAATTCTTCCAATCCATGAGATACCGAACGAGTACCACTCCCTCAGCTCACCTCTCAAGGACTGCAAGAGTTTCGGATAATTTGCCTTATAGAGAGATTAAGCAGATTTTTTTATATCTACTCCTAAATATTTAATAGCTTTGGGCTGTCAATTGAAATTAATCTCTATTAGTTTGAATATCCCAAAGGAGATGGAAAACTAAGGGGTTCAGATTTGGATTGATTCATTTTGAATCCTGATATTCTGTTAAATTTGCCCAGCAGGTCAAAGAGGTTGGGTAGAGAGGTAAGTGGTCACGTTAATTTCACAATGACATCGTCCGCGTACAACACCACTTTGTGGACTTGTGATTGAATTTGTATTACCGATATATCCTGAATACTAATTTGAGCAGCTATCGGCTCCATGCAGAGGGCGCACAACAGGGGCGAAAGCGGGCAGCCCTGTCTTGTGCCGCTTTTACTTCTGAAGAGCTCAGAGGGACGCCCTGATGAAGGACCCTCGCAGCTGGATTGGTAGAGAATGCTTTGATTGCCCCTAAGATTCTGCCCCCGAACCCAAACGCCCCAAGCGTGGCCAGTCTATTCTGTCAAAGGCCTTTTCCACATCCAAGCTTACCACTATCCTCTGAATCTTGTTGGCATTAATAAATTCGATTATATCAATAATTTTCCTAGTATTGTCGGCCGCTTGTCTATTTTGAATAAATCTAACTTATCCGGGTGAATCAGCCTAAGCAGAACAGAGCTCAATCTGTTGGCCAATAACTTTGAGTAGATTTGAATGTCCGAATTTATAAATGATATTGGCCTGTAGCTTTGACAATTTGTGGGATCTTTACCTTTTTTGTGGATTAACGAGATGGACGCCTGGAGCATCTGGTCCGGGAACGCAGCTCCTGCCAGGACTGAATTGAACATCCGTAGCATATGAGGGGCTAGGACCCCAATACATTTTTTTTAATAGAGGTTATCGAACCCATCCGAACCTAGGGCCTTGGAGGGCTTAAGATCCTTCACTATCTCTACTAATTCTTCAAGCGTGAAATCTTCTTGTAAACACTCTCGCTCCAACCTGCTCAACTTCGGTAAAGCTGAGTCTTTCAAGAAGCTCTCTAATGCTTTGCTGGTATTTACATTGTGTCACCTTCTCCCCATCGTATAGCTTTTCATAATATGTCTTAAACTCTTCCACAGTGAGTTTGGGGTTAGATGTCACGGTTCCCCTGTGGGTCCTAATGGAGTGAATATTATAATTTGGTTGCCTATTGCGGATCTTGTTAGCTAGCATGGTATCTGACTTAGCTTTTTCGTAAAATTTCCTCTTTGACCAACTCAGCGTTTTCTCAGCCTGGGAGGTAAGGAGTGAGTTAAGCTCAATTCTTACATCTTTTAACTCCTTCAAATGGCTACTCCTCTCTTTTTCTCTTTTGCGGATGCCAAGTGAAACGGTCTGAAGCTTTTGTCTAGAAATGTAGGATACTTTTTTTCACTAAAGTGTGTCTCCTGCAGGAGCAGAATATCAGCCTTCCTTTTCTTATATTCAGAAAAAGCTATCCGCCTTTTGTGTGGGCTTTTGAAGCCCTTAACATTATGGGAGATAAAATTTACTGCCATTTGTGTCTACCTTGTGGCCCTCTAATCCAATGCGCACTCACCCTACCATGCTGCTTGGAAATCCAAACCTGATACTTCTTGGAGCTGCTCTTCGCCTGGGACATGGTATAGGACAGGGATCACACACAGCGGTGGACAGGGGAGAAAAGACATACAGTACAAACAAATTACAAAACTAAATTCACCTATATTAGTCACGCAGGACCTAGGTACACTTGCCCTAGGGAAATGAACCTTCTCCTGGTCCTTGTAACAATGGGTACAGAGACATGGGCTACAAGTGAGCCCATGATCCCTTGGGACTTGAACAGCAAGGCAAGTAAGGCCCACCTCGCTGGGCTGACTGAGTCGACTGTGCGGGTGGCGGCAAACCCGCTCAGCCCCTGACGTATCCCACATTATTTCCGGTATAACACTCCTATACCATAAGCCCCCACAACCTATTAAACTTTAGCGAGCTATGTTCAATTAATACTAACACCCTCAACTGTCCAATCAACAACCCCTTCATCATTATAAACTGGGTGCATTGCAGCTCCCTACCTTTCCTCCTAGTCTCAAAACCTTCTACCAAAATTCCATTTGGTATATATGGTATATACTCCGTAAACGACATTGCTTCATCTTTTATAAGGTAAGGAGCGATTTGTTGTGGAGGCCAGCAGCAGGGTGTTCAATACGTCTCTAGTGTTTCCGCGCCATTGATCTCGATTTGGGACGGCTTTTTGGGCTTCGGCTACTGTGAAGTGGAGCGGTTCCAGATCTTGCGCCACCTGGTTCGACCACGTTTTCTTTGGAGCATTTCGGTCCACTTTCCAGCCTATGGGTTGTGTGGTGTTGAGGCACTGGTATGGTAGTCTGGTGATGTCCATACGGCAGATGTGGCCAAACCACCTATGTCTTTGTCGGTTAATGTACTGATCGATGGTTCCCTTTACACTAATACGCTTATGCAGACCCACCTCTCCTAACTGCGTGACCCCTATATTTACATCCATCGGCTCCAACCCCCCCCCCCAGCTATCCATCCATATCTTACGCCTTTACCCTCTTAACCTTATCCCATTACTGAAGCCCAAAAGCCCCCACCTCTACTTTTCTCACTACTCCTAATCGCCCCTTGTCCTTCCCTACCCCCCTCCTTTCCCAATTCTAATCAACTCTTTAAAAAAAAGAAATTCCATCCTATCAGTGCAACTGCTACTGAATGGTTTGTCATATTTATTTCAAGAGCCCCACCAGTACATGACCACAGTGGAACTGTGTTTCAGGGATGATTTGGACTTCAAAGACTAACTATAAAAAGCACAGCAACAGAATGAATGGGAAATAAAATATGCACTGGTTTTGTTAGGAGAAAAATAGGGACTCCTATCTAACTGAGCAAAGGATGCCTGAGCAATTTCAAAGTAGCAATGATTGTGTCTGAGTTTCAGGGGAGCTTTTAGAAGATCGTAATGGAGCCCATACAAAATGGTTTCCACGTTAATATTTCTCTTTAATAATGAACTGTGAGGACATTTTGATTCAAATAAAAAGGAAAAATACAGATGTAGTGTGTAGCCTTGTTCTCCCAGAACATATCCTGTTATGACGTACAATATCACAGAGCTTCCATTAAATTCAATGGCAGTGACCGTTCAGAAGATCACACCATTTCCCACCATAACACACCAGAGGAGACAAAAGCAACATGAAAAAAAAGCATATATATTTTTTCTGGATATATATTTTTATCCTGTTGAAATAACAAATAATCTATTTGACCAAAATTCTTTAAATTAATGTCCAAATGTGTAAAGCAATGATGAGCATGAAAGTACACATCCGACAACCTAAATAGTTGACAGCTCAAAATACTTAGCCCTACATGAAAATAAAACTGCTAAGCCCCCTCACATATAGAGAAACCCAATATAGCACTGAACTAGAACGCTCTCCGGATCTATTAACTAAAGTATCCCAACTGCAAAGCTGGGGCAAAATTAGTGCAAAACACTGTATATCTAACATATCTAACCATAGCTAACAAAGAAAAGGAATTCCGTTGAAAACAACTGGGGGTTTTCCTTGATAAATATGGTGCAATTCTTTTGCACTTACTTTACAGCCCGTAGATTTGAGTAAAGAACCCTAACTGTTTCATAGAATGGTTTCTCACGTTCAATGGCTTGCCCTTCATGGCACAGTAGGGAGGCCATTTTGGAAACCCAGAGAACCAATGCTAAAACAAGGTACTGCACCGACACACTTTATTCGAGCAAATACCCGGTATGTACCTGGCAGATACCTGGAATGCGCCGCTCCTCACCTCTGACAAGCCCCGTTGCATTTGCCTTCCCAGCCTGGGTTCATGCCTGGCTGATGGGCGGCTGATCTGTTAAATGATAATGATTAGGATTTAATAGGCTGCAATGCTTCGCGTGTCTACCAGATGGCATAAATTCATGAATTGTAATGCAGTATATATATATGTACTGTGCAGTATTGCAGCCAGCGGGAATAAAATGCTTCAATCCCTGCCGGAAAATAACTCAATGCACTCGGGCAGAAAACAGTCACAAACCTCAATACACCCGGGTATACCCGAATTCGTGGGACTAGCCGAGCTCGAATAAAGTGTGTCGCCAGTGTAGCAGTGCTGCTTCATAGTAGCCCCCTAGCATAGACACGAGTATATATGGTGTGGTGGTTTTGGGTTCTGAGCTTGCAGAGGTTGTGTCTGTACCTTGCCAACAAACTGATACATTGCGGAGAGGAATTACTCAAATCTTTATTTTTTTTCTGAAAGGTGTGCTAAAAGGAACTGCTAATATCTCTCTGGAGGTTTCAGAAAGTCAGTAGTACAACTTTCATAATGTAGTTTGGCTGCAAGCTGCTGGAATTGGAAAGATTGGAGAACATATTACAAACCACTATTCTGAAAAATAGCTTCCAGGTAAAATAAATCACCTTGGAGATTCCTGCAGGGTGTGAAAAGTACTTTAAGGAAACAAATGAAAGTTTCGAAGAGCCGTTACAGTGCTGTGGCAGGATTTACAGAAGAATATTTCAACCCCTGCATATTCAAGAAAGCTCCCCTGGTAGAAGGTTTTCACATGCCAACATGCAAAAATATCATGGTCTATATTTACTAAGCAGCACTATTGCAAAAGACACATTCCAGTGCTGGAATACACCTTAGGGCCTGTTCACCTGAATAGATTGTAAGGTGTTTAATGGAATAGTGCTTGTGACAGAGCGGCCTGTAGGTGAGGTCAGATACGAGTCCATACATGCATTTTTAGGGTAAACCAAATGTTGAGTGGTTTTATTTCTCCACAAAATAACAACCAAACCATTAGGGCTACTGCCCCTTTAAAGCAAAACCACAAAATCATAAAACACCTACTCCATGTTAGGAGACTAAAACATTTCTCCGGCCCTTTTTATCTGGGCAGCCAACTAAGCTGGTTACCAACCCCAAAACATATGAAACAATATTAGGGAACAATATATACTCGTATCTGACTGATGCTGGCCCGGCGTGTCCGATTTCTCCAGCTGCAGGCCTTGAAGTCCTGTTGCTCCCAGGAACATCTTTTGCCCTCACCGTGCAGGCTTCTGCTTTGTGGGTCTTTGGGTTCCCCTCTGTTGCCAGGCAAAACCTTCTAGTCAGCAAGCCTGGATCCCTGCAGGCGGGAGATCTGTGATCCTCTCACAGAACCTCCAACAGGTTCTCATTTCCTGCCTTTTATCCCTGTTCAATCAGGAGTTTTCACATCACCTGCAGGAAATCCGACACCTAGTTCAGTCTCCTGCCATGTAAAGGGAGTTTAATTCCATGACTCCCTTACAGTGCTGCTTAGCAAATATGGGCCCATATCAGGGAAATATAGGGAGTAAGTCAAGGAGATTCTAGTTCCTTTAACTTGCTCCTATGCTTTGGGATGAGAACTTTTTTCAGGGACAAAACATAAATTTTTTATTAGGATATGTCCCTGAATTTTTTTTTAACATAGATATAGTAGTACAATATTCAATTTGTTGGAGTTTATTTAACAGTAGTTTAACTTCCTAATTAAAATTATACTTTAAATGTCATTTATACATATTAGAGCTATGCTCTGATTGCATGCAATGGAGCAATTGGAGATGACATTAAACAATCCCAAACCTAAATATATTTGTTTACAATTTGTTTACTAGTAATAAGATATATATTGTGCTTAAGTATGACCTGGGAGTGTGCATGTTAGTTGAAATCCATAGAGACAACATGGTACAGTATTTGAACATATGAATAATGGAACAATAGACATTGTAATATAACACACACACACTTCCACATCTCTAATAATTCTCCCTGGGGGGCAGGGGGGGATATGACTACTCAGTTCCCGTCCAGGGCTACTAAAGTGTGTGCTCAGCCAGCCATGTAAGGGGCTAGGAGGGATTGGCTGTGTGAAATGATGGCCCCACCTCCGTAGCAAGCAGAGGCAGCAGCCTCAGCCGGTGCAGAACTTGAGCCCGACCTCTGGCCTCCACTGGACCCAATTTCCAAGCCAGCCAGCAGGGCCCCCTGCGCTATCGGGCCGCCACCAGGGTCACTGGGGTGGACGTGATAACGTGGCTTGGAAAAAAAGGAGGAATGTACCGGCTTGTACAGTCACCAAATAAGCACTCGTAATATTTAGCTTTCTGTGGATGAAGTAACCTTTCTATTTCATTGTTTGAGTAGTCCATAATCTTTAAATTTGAAGCCCAACTCGTGACTTAAAAATATATATATTTCAAAACCTCAACATGTGGTTGAAAAAGGAAATTATTCCTTTTTTTTGCAAAGTTTGCCAGTCAATGCTCTCTCACCCAAACTCCCTCGCTATGGTCTCTCCTTTTGTCTTTCTCTGAATCTGACTACCTTTGTCTTGTGCCTGTTCTTGTCTCACCTCCCCAAATACCCAGGATAACTACCCAGTCAACGTTAAAGATTGTACTCCCCTTCCTGAATGATACTACAACTTATTCACCCAGGTCGATCTAATTATGTAAACTAAATCCTAATATTTTGGACCGGTTCAGTTAATTTGTTAGCACCTGCTGTCTCTTTAAGATTCCAATCGTACCACTTAGATTGTAAGATCTCCGGGGCAGGTATTTCCTATCCTATTGTCTGATCTTATTGTACTATAATTCCCTGTACTGTATTGTATCTCTTGTAAAGCACTAAGTACAGCTGTGGGTGCTATATAAATAGGGGAGTGACGTCACCATCAGAGGACCGCGCAACTGCTGATTACAGCTGAGCAGTGAAGCTTCTGCGTCCGAGCACACAGACGGAGTGAGCGGTTCCTGAGATTATCAGCCCCTTTGATGCAGCGATCTGAAAGTATTTTACTGATGTAAACACAAAAAACAAAACTGTGCGCTACTACCTAACTACCTATAAAGTTTAAATGTATAAATATATACAGTGCAGTGACTATACCATCAATTTAGTGATAAAAAATGTATAAAAAAATTAAACCACAACTCCCACAGTGAGATAGTTAAACATTAAATAATAAGTGCCACATAACCGTGTTGGGGATAATGGCGTCTGCAGCTGTAAACGCAGGGGTGGCTCAGCACCCCACACACACTAAGAGAAGGGAAACAAAAGAAAACAGCGCACAACGCCAAATAGTGAAGCAAATTCAACAATATATTATAGAATTAAAAAGGGGGTAATATATCTGCGTACATAAAAAAGGTTGGTAAAAGGCATGTAGTGTGTATCACACTATTTACCACTCGGCTGTTAGCTGTAGATTCAGGTGCTTGCTTCCCTCTGCTGCTGCAGCTCAGCTTATTCTGGGGCAGGACGTCAGTCTTTTCACTCCCAAGGGGATTTCCCTTCATGCAGCCAGGTTCAGCAGCTGGTACTGGGGCTCGGTGAAAACGCTCCTGCTTCCTAGCCGATATGAAGCTGCTCCTGTACCTTGGCAGGTGTATCCTCTGCAGAGAGGTTAAAACGCAGCTTGCTGCTGTCTTCACAGCAGTGGTGGATTCAATAGGGAAGTTTGAACAGTCTTACAGAGTCTCTCACAAGTGTCCAAAACAGCACACAGGATGAAATAAAAACAGGACAGGCCAACACATAGACAAAGGCCAATGTAAGCAGATATAAGGCAATAGAATGTTTTCTATTGCCTTATATCTGCTTACATTGGCCTTTGTCTATGTGTTGGCCTGTCCTGTTTTTATTTCATCCTGTGTGCTGTTTTGGACACTTGTGAGAGACTCTGTAAGACTGTTCAAACTTCCCTATTGAATCCACCACTGCTGTGAAGACAGCAGCAAGCTGCGTTTTAACCTCTCTGCAGAGGATACACCTGCCAAGGTACAGGAGCAGCTTCATATCGGCTAGGAAGCAGGAGCGTTTTCACCGAGCCCCAGTACCAGCTGCTGAACCTGGCTGCATGAAGGGAAATCCCCTTGGGAGTGAAAAGACTGACGTCCTGCCCCAGAATAAGCTGAGCTGCAGCATCAGAGGGAAGCAAGCACCTGAATCTACAGCTAACAGCCGAGTGGTAAACAGTGTGATACACACTACATGCCTTTTACCAACCTTTTTTATGTACGCAGATATATTACCCCCTTTTTAATTCTATAATATATTGTTGAATTTGCTTCACTATTTGGCGTTGTGCGCTGTTTTCTTTTGTTTCCCTATTTTACTGATGTGCCTGTTATTTCTGCTACATTATAAGTAGCCTCTGTTGCTTGCGCAATAATTTTATTCATAAACTTACTTCACCATATTGGTATCTTTTTCATCTATAGGTACATCTCGTTTTGGAATTCGAATATAGGACTTGTTCACACATTTATCCTTCAGGTGTTGTATATCCATGCACCTGTGTCTCTGATTTGCACCTTTTGTGTTTTTTTTGTAATATATCTATATCTATATCTATATATATATGTATATATGTATATATATATGTATATATGTATATATATATGTATATATATGTGTATATATATATGTATATATATATATGTATATATTAGAGAAAAAGAGAAAAGAAGCGCCCGATCCTTGTGTAAAATCAGATGAACAAAGTTTTAATATCTCATGGACAAGACAAATGCACACTTACAATTTGTCTGATAAAATAAAGCATGTTATGGGACCTGCCCATGCACCAACTGAGGACTCCTCTGTCTCTTCTTTGTGTGTGAGTGTCAGTATTGGCTCCAAAAAGGATGTTGCTGTCAGCTGCTGTCTCCAGGGGAGTAATCCTTAGTGTTTGTGAGCACTCAATCTCCACATGCAGCCGCCATTTAGCCTTTCTTCTCACACTTGAAACCGGAAAAAAATCTTCAGGCAAGTCCTTGCCTCCTCACGCTGGTGCTGGGAGCTGCCCTGTCACTGTAGGCTCACTGCCAGATATCCCTACGCGTTTCTTCCGACTCCGGCCGTCACAGTACAGGGATGTAGCTCAGCGCGCTGGTAGGCGCCACCACACGAGGACGCGTCACAGCCAATCCCAGCTCAGAGCACGGAAGGGAGACAGCACAGTCTCTACACAGGCACAACAGTGCGGTCCGGCAGCATTAGAACTGAAGCATTCAGTATTGATTAAAAGTCCAGTAGAGCTCAACTGAGCTAAGTAGACCCAATAAATCTTATCAGATCACAATTAAAACTCCAGAGCTCAACTGAGCTATGTAGACCCAATAAATCTATTATATATATATATTGTGATCTGATAAGATTTATTGGGTTTACTTAGCTCAGTTGAGCTCTACTGGACTTTTAATCAATACTGAATGCTACCAGACCACACTGTTGTGCCTGTGTAGAGACTGTGCTGTCTCCCTTCCGTGCTCTGAGCTGGGATTGGCTGTGACGCGGATTACGTCGTCGTGTGGTGCCGCCTACTGGCGTGCGGAGCTCCTTCCCTGTACTGTGACGGCCGGAGGCAGAGACACACAATGTCTGTGGGCTGCAGCTGCTGGAGAGAGCGGGTCCCGATCAGCGTTCCTCCATCTACTTTGCTGGCCCTGACTGCTCCGGTTCCTGGAGGGATAGAAAGGTGTGAACTACTACAACATCTGCAGCCATAACCCAGTTCATGAGAGAGGAAGTGGTACTCACCATGGAGCCTGTGCAGCAATCAGAGAAGCATACTGTCCTTTATAGGTTTTTATACCTACACGCTTACTTGATTTTCTAGTCTGTACGTGCATATTTACCTTTTTACATAAACACTATTTTTTATATACTACACTATGAGGGTTTTGCGCTTTCTTCTTTTTTGAATACACTATGTTATACCCCTGAGGAAGTGACGAAACGAAACGCATAGGGTCAGAGGTCGTGGCGAATTTGAAGAAGCATATGCGCAGCGTTCTATGCGTGATATCTCCAACTACCAAGTGAACAACCGCTCCTCCCCCTGGTTTATCAGACTCAGTCATTGATACACATCAAAGAGTGCACCGGTGATAGTGGGACATGCTGCAGAACCTTCCCCCCCCCCCCCGGCGACGGAGGAAAGAGCAGGAGATGTTTTGCCACAGTTGGACTACCACGCTTATTATTACTGCTGTGCTGTAAGTAGGATTCTAGTTTTACCACTGGACCGCCTACAATAAGCCTTCTCCATTTTGTATTCATTGATTTTTATTGTTACTATATTTTATTAAATAAGTTAAATTGTTCCCATTAACCTGTGCTTGGTTGTGTGTTGTATGTTGATTGTTGTTTTAGTTTCATGTGTGTACGTGTGTCGTTTGTGGTTGTTTATGTATATGTATTTTCAGTAGCACTATACACTATGAATTTTTTCTGTGTTTGATTTCATGTCACGTGACGCCATCCACGGAATTTTCAAGCTGGTCTAGATCTACAAGATTTAATCTCCCTATAAGGATTCCACACTGTTCATCTATCAGCCTATTTGGACATTAATTTGAACTTTGCTTCTAAGGCTTTTTCACACCTGTTTTCTGATCTGGTTTGGTCAGTTATTCCTGGCAGCCTTGGCTCATTAGTATGAGTTCACATTGCACTATTGTATCACTTGAGTGTAATTAATATTGCTTTAATTGTTTAATTAGCTTGGCCACTTTTTCAACACCCCTTTTTTTGTTGTACCTACCTATATATGTTCTTTGGAGTACCGATTGTTTAGTTACTATGTGTTGAGACCTCTTGGAGATTCTGAACATTACTCAACTCTTTATTACTAGATTAGGCCACTGTCTTACTAGCACCCGACTCTCTCGTTGCACCCTGCAATGGATGAGGCCGATTTTTGATTCCTCATACTTTTTTTTAAACCTGGGTCTCTGTGGTGCTTGCTGGAATTCCTGTGGGTTTCATCAAGACAACACTTCCATGGTTAGTTCTACAGGGTAGTGTTTGTAAGTAGTATAGGGGTGGGGGATATCACATACTATCAGCCACCCTATTCAGATTCACAGTTGTGGAGAGTCTGGGATCCTCAATCTATTTATATAAATTTCCTAACCCTAGAGCGGTAACTTCTTCCCACTGTTTATCCGTCTCCAGAGTTTCCTGGCCAATCCTAGACAATTCATCAGTGTCAATGTTTTACTTCACGGGCGTATATTTCAAGATGACATTGTATGTGGCCAATGCAGCTAGCCATCTATGATCTGTGGCATCCAATTTAGCTGATGAGAGAAAGAACATGAGTGGGTTATTATGTGTGTGCAACATGAACGCTGCTCCACACAGGTAGTTGTGTAATATGTCAACTACTGTCCATTTCAAGGTCAGAAAGTCGAGCATGTGCACTGGGTAATTCTTTTCGGATGGTGTCAGTCCTTGACTCACAAATGCTATAGGCTTAAGTCCCTCAGAATGGTCCTGGGATAACAGCTACCAGTTCCTCTAGGCTAGTGTCCACATGTAATACATAGGGTTTTTGTGTATACCTTTACCAGGATCATTCATTGCGCAAAACAAGATAATGTTTGTGAATCGGCAAACGCCAGTGTCACGGGAGACCAGGTTTATTATACACCTTTACCAGGATCATTCATTGAGCAAAACAAGATAATGAAATAAATTGGAGTTTATTCACAGAAATAGACACACACACAGCGAAACACAAAATACAGATGAAAAGCACACTTACTGGGGATCGAAAATTGGACTGTTCTAGGTGCAGGGAACTCTAAATAAGAGTTTCTCCATGACCGGGACTTAGCACAAAATCCTTTGCTTCCCAAATCGGCGTGAAGTTCCATACGCCACTACTCCCTTCTCTTCTGAGAACTTGGACTCCTTTTTGACCTGGGTTAGTACCCAAATTCCTGGTACTAAAATTGGCTTGCAATCCCAGCCGCGACTGCTACGTTTGATTTTTAGAACTTGGCCACCAAAAGTGGGACTTCGAATATTTTCCGGGCTAAGTTTTCTGAAGCCGGTGCTCTGCTATTCGCGCAAGAGCACGTTTGAAAAGCCTGCCCGCACTTCTGGCACTGGAAATCTCAAACCTGATTGGCAGGGGTTTCTTATAGTATTTTGGGCTCCATTCACAAAATTCTACAGCCAATCAGAGTGTGGGAACTTAATCAGTAGCCAATCAGAGCAAAACCGGTATGGAAACTGGGTCTGCGGAAAATCTGAAATTGCCAAGGGACATGCGCAAGTTTGCCACCTCTGTCCCTGGCTATCTCATGCCACCCACTGGGGCAGGCTCCTCTAGTTCTGGTAGGACAAATGGGAGCCCGGATGACTGCCACTGATCCCAGGACGTGGGTACTTGAGCCTTTCCCTGTTACCCAATGGCTTTCACACCTCTGGCATCCTCTGGTGGCTTTCATCTCTGATGTCCAGCAGACTGACTGGCACCAACTTGGTAGTGAACAGAAGTGAGGAATAGGTGCGTAACTACAAACAATATAGACATGATATAGTGAATGGTGATAAATATATATATATATACACTGGCGACACGTTTTATTCTGCGTTGGCTAGTTCCGCAAGCCGGGAGATTTCCCGGCTTGCTAGCCAAATCCCCTCGGCGTGCCGCGCGTCAGCGATGCGCGGTCACGCTTCATCGGGTGCCTGCGCCCCATGCACGCGTGCCCAGGGCTCCCGCGATGTGGGGGGCGGCGGTGGGGGGTTCCGGGGGACCCGGCGGACCCGGAGAGTGGAGCGGGAAGCCCCGATCGGAGCACCGCTCCTCCGATGCTTCGGCGCGCGCACGGGACACCCCGGCGCGCGCCCGGTTACTGTCGCAGCCGAGACCGGGTAAAAGTAAGGATAAACTCGGCCGCGACAGTATAACGTGACCTTGTACAATCGAAATGAAGCGTCTGCAGCTATGGCACCAGGGATGGCTCAGGTACCCCCTAAGTTGAACAGAATATACAAAAAACACAGCGCACAACGCTCATAGTGCATTAAAAATTATAATATAAACCCAATAATAAGGTAAGTATTAAGCGTACATTGTAACAAATAAAAACAAGCACGTCAAGGGTTAGTGTTACCCATGCACCAATCAGGATAGCGGTGAGGATTTCTTCAGTGTAAGCACACACAGCTCCTCCCGTCACGGTCACTAGATTGTAGACTGTGTCCTGGATATTCACAGGCACGATCGCATGCAGTCCAGCAAGGTTCGCAGTGCAGAAAGTGTCCTCCAGTCAGGCAAACTCCCCCGCAGCACAGCGCACACTGTTCAGCTCACCGGTCCGGCGCTTCCGGGTTCATGACGTCACTCGGAGGCACCAGCGCGTCGTAGTCTTTCAGGCACTGAGGGAGCCCGCACAAGGGTATTGCAGAATCCAGCGTTCAACAAACTTTGTCTTGCTCGCACATTGGATTTATTTATTTATAAAATGTTTTACCAGAAAGTAATACATTGAGAGTTACCTCTCGTTTTCAAGTATGTCCTGGGCACAGAGTTATGATAATACATGGTTACATTAAATGAACATAGGTTATACAGTCAATTCACAGACATTTAATCGTCAGATAGAGTTGGAAAATTGGGTACAGGAGATAAAAGGGCTGGTGAGTTTCAGATTGAAATACAGCAATTTTAACATCACCAAACATCAGTAAATGGCTCACACTCTTTAGCTGCCCTTCGCCTGCACCAAAAGCTGTCCGCCTTGGGGTGATGCAGATGTAGACTGAGGGGTTCAGATTGAATGCAGCTGTGGTTTCAGAGTCCTTGGTCCTCCAGGGGCATTAACATTCCAGAGGGTGGGACTGACAAAACACAGCAGTAAGCAAACACAGAGATAAACCCTTAGCACGCTGGCTCTGTGCAGAGCGGAGAAGCTCTTGGGAAACCCCATCAGGCGTCCGCCTTTGGGGTGATGCAGATTTAGACTGAGGGGTTCGAATTGAATACAGCTGTGGTTTTCGAGTTCGTTGTCCTCCAGGGGCATTAACATTGGATAGTATACACTACCTAAGTTGAGGACTGAGAACCATTTGCTCCCTGTAAGACAGACCAGTGCATCTTCTATGCGGGGCATGGCATATTGGTCTGTTTGTTCAAAGTGAGGGTCACAACTATGGGTGATGCATATGGGCTGCATGATTCCGAGATTATACCTGCCCCTATTAATTCTTGTAGGTGACGCCTCACATCTTCCACATTGACCGGAGCCAATCTGAGCAACCATTCTCTGAACGGGCAGGTATCATGAAGATAAATCTGGTGCTTCACTCCCTTTGCCCTTCCCACATCCCACTCATGGGTGGAGAATATTTCAGGCCTTTGAGTCATCTTTTCTTTTAGGCACTTCTTTCAACGTTCTGAAGCAGTACTATCTCTGGGGTCAACTTATTTCCGTCGTTGTTCCGCCTAGCTGGCCCCATCACCTCAGCGCTATCCAGGTGGGCCACCATAGTGCCTCTTCGTACCAACACATCATGGGCAGTCTCGTTTCTTACTTCTACCACAATCTTTTTATCTTCCCTGTGGGTTAAGACATTACACCACTCTTTACCAACAGCCCCCCTATGTATCTGCCACGAGGGAGACTATCTATCATGATGGTGGGCCCTCTATATTTTTCAGAAAGGTCATCTTCCCATTTATCTTCTGTATCATATTGGAGGGTACTCGAAGTGGAGATATCTCCCAGAAGAACCTCGCTCTGAGCCATAGTTCTTCTCTATTTGCTGATAGGTCATCAAATATAGGCGATTAATAGTCAGCGTCCATCCATAGTTGCTCTTGCTTACAGTATTTGCATTGGTCCCAATTATGGCTCCAGTTTCTTCTGGGCATATTAGGATGACACCGTTAATGGCCCTGATATGCCGTTAATTTTCTTTGCCGGTTAGGGTTAGGTTAGGGCCAGATATGGATAACTGACATTACTGAGGGCCCAGACGAACAGCCCATCTAGGGATTGCAACGGCAGATGCCTTAGGTGTCGATCGTACCAAATCTTTGAAGCTAATGGATACCTGAGACCCACTATACAGGAGGAGATCGCAGTTCATTCCTTCTATTTTCGCCTCCACTTGTGCTGATGGCACAAGAAGTCCTCTTGGTAAATGGAATGTATGATGTTCTCTTTCTGGTACTATCTGAACGGAGCCTTTCTGCACACAATTTTCCAGGTTAGAGCGAGAGCATATAAACTGTTTAATGACCTCAGGTAGATTCTCTTTCTTCCGGCAATGGATAGTGTAGGGTACTACTTCTCCGCATCGGTAAGAGAAACCCAGTCCTCCAGTTTTCTGCTCCAGGTTTGCTTGCGGTTGCCTCCTCATCTAGAGACCATCTCTCTCCGGCGCAGCCACGTGCCTCTCCTCGGTGCTCCTTCCGGTTATTCTTTTATCTGCATGGCGGCGATCAGTTCCAACACCCCTTTGGTGGGTTCACCCGCTTTATTAGACCCCGATAGTCTTCAGATCTCCATTGACTACTGACTACAGCGCTCTTGGTGAACCGTCCGGTGGCTGGGCAGAGAGCCATCTTTTCCTCCTCATCCCTTATTTCATATAATAGATCTAAGAACTTCGGTGGAGACTCGTTCTGCTCTCTGAGTCATAAGTAAAGGGTCATTACACCTTCAGAAGGCACTCCCCGGATTAATTGTTCTACTCGGCTGTGATCAATCAGATCAGGAGTAACACCCTTATTCCTCATTACCCTCTGTAGCGCCACTTCCAGCCTACGTAGAACCTACACAGGAACTCAAGATAGTTTCTATCCCACCTGCTGATACTTTCCCCTCAACTGAAAATATAATTCTTCCCCACACTCGGTGGTACCGAACGTGTTTTCTAGAGCCAGGAGGTACTCACTAGGGGTGCTGACCTTGTTTCCCTCCCTAATGGCTCTTGCTATTGCTAACATGGTCCCATTTAAACTTTCTGTGATCTGTACCTTCTTATCCTGGTCCGATCCCACCCATTCCTTTACCATCTGCATGGCTTGTTCTATCCAACTTTCAAAATAGTCTTCACATGAGGGGGTCGGTCTTTCACTTGAGAAAATTCAGGATCTCCTCCTATAATAATTATCTCCATGTCTGGATTGCATGAATTTCGCTACTAACTGTCCCATGTATTGAGCGCTTTGGGGGAAGCAGAGGCACGTCCCATAGAGGGAGTAGGTACCTCAGGGTACATCTTATTATGGAGTTTTTCCATGATGGCCCTTTCTTTAGTTAGGAACTTCGGGACCTGGTCTACTACAGTATGCTTTTCAACATTGCTAGGGCCAGTGGCAGACGTAGAACCAACAGTGATATCCCACATCTCATTGTCCCTCCCCACATTACTGTAAAGCATTTTAGAAGGATCTATATATCTAGAGCTTATATATATTTATGAATAAATATATGCCACACGTGGCTTAATGTCAGACAACAGGAAACAACAACAATGCAGGTGTAATATAACCGATTTTTTATAATATATAATATGTGTGGGAACCTCGTGATCCTTAACAAAGGATCACCACAGTCATATTACAGCATATCACCATAACATTACACATAATCTCTGAGCGGGTGTATATGCATGTCAGGGAGAATTTGGCCACACAATCCTGGGTATTTAGGTCTACAGTATGTGATGGTGCCAGCACACCGTTTGAGCTCTTTAATGCAACAAAGTATAGCAGGCCTGTACTTTGAAAAATACTTCATACCACTCTAACTGTAACCGTTGAGGGTCCCCTCCGATAGTGCTCGCTACTTGTTGTGGCTTCCCGGCTATGATCTGCTGGGTCTCTCTGTACGCTGTACTGCTCTCCGTCCAGTCAATGTCTGCTCTCTCTTAGCGGAATACAGACTGGCCCCCAGATCACACTCGATCAAGCCTGAAGTCATGATCAGTCGGTATGGAAGTGGCAGTTCCAAAAAAGGATAACGGTCTTGTGACCAATTGCAAAGGACCCACCTTGTTTTCTCGTAGGGGCCCAAGTAACCCGGGTTAATACAGAAGATGGCGCTGAAGTAATTAGGGGGACCGGGTCTGACATAAGCTAGGACCCAAATAAATACACCTCCACTGTAGTGTTAAGTGTGGGCACTAATGGAAGCAACAGAAATCCTGTATGTTTGTTAAAAAGAAGTACAACGTCTATAGTTTGAAAGTGAATGGTCCCCATGCCTGGGAACAAGAATAAGAGACTGTTGTATTACAAACATTCCTGGCGCCCATTATTACACACCCTTGCTACCTCTTTGCCCAGCCGCCTGAAGGCAAAACCCTGAGTCAAGGTAATCCATGCCGAGTAGCAAAACAGTTGACAATGATGTAAACTCCCTAGGAGTCGGGCAGCGAGAGTTACAATAGTGCCTACAAAAACTAGTTACATCTCGCAAATTGGAGAGTCCCTGGAGGTCGGGGCAGCGTGGATTAGCCCCGGTTCAAGCGTAGACTCCTGGTTTAACATTTCAAAGATATATACCCATCAGAGATTTCTATCTTGTAGCTTCAGTGTAAAAATACTTTTATGTGACAATAAAGAAGTGTGAAGTAATAATAAAAACATGTATGGAACAAGTATCTGTCCACACAACTCACTTATTCTTGACATTCTTTAATGGTTTCCCCACCCATATCTTTTACATCGTAAAAAATCACTCCAAGGTCAGTAACGAAAAAATTGCATGCAGATACAGTAAAATAACCCACATCCCGTTGCCCTACAATTACCACACTTCAAACAAACGTTGCCGTAGCAGTGTGAATTGAAGGCCAGTAATGTAATACAAACTATCTTTAATATTTTAGCAATTAACACATATCACACACTCCTTACCTACTTATTCTTTTACAGTATGAGTGGGATTTCTATTTAAGGAGGTGATCTCATTGACGGTTACACAGTAATAGCAGCTGATGTATGCATGAGGCTGAATTATTTATTGCGTATTGTAACTTGCTATGGAGAAAGTAGCACTCAATTATTTTTACCCTGAAAATATACTGTAGGTACATTTCTACTATCGTTCTCAAACATCGTTACACTGTACTGACTCAAATGACATGACTCTTAGATACTTTTATAAATATTGGATACCATAAAGGAAATATATGGTCTTAGAAATAGAGACTCATATTATACTTTTTAATAATTGTCAATACTAATTTACAACAATTAATTGGTTAATCAACCAGTTTGTAATTTTTATATTACACTATATTTAATTATATATTATGGCTGCTTTACTGAACATTTTTACATAACTAGAATAGTTCATAGTGTGTAAGGTATTAATTATATTTTGAACGGCAGAATACTTGAAGGTGTTCTTCTTTAATGTACAGTACAAGCATGTGGTGGAAACTCTTAAGTCTCAGGTACTTACAGCAGATTTACTGTACTTTCCATAAAACAGGGCAAATTACTTTGGTTCTCTCTTAATCTACCTGTAATTGACAAACTGCATTGTCCTTCTTGCCTTTTCGTTACTGGGGTGAGGCTACTGTGCAGACTATTGTGGCAGAGTTGCTGCCGGCACTATGCCAAGACTTGCATGAAAACTACTGAATTGTATTAGAAAAGTATACGTGGAATTGAAATTAATATGAATACATCTTTTTATACAATTGAATTTGAGGGGGCAAGCAGCTATTGAAAAATGCAGCCCCGCACTCATCACTCGACTGTAATCTATTCAGGGCAGGGCCTCTCTTCTCATATTCTTACCTTTTATATTTGTGGTCCTGTCCTCCATTTTTATTATATGTCCTGTTATGTCTTATTTACAGTGCCATGCAATATGCTGCACACACAGGTATATATATATATATATATATATACAGTGTTCGACAAACCTATACATTTGCTCGCCCCGGGCGAGTGGATTTAACCCCCGGGCGAGTAAATATTGGCCCAAGCAGCACACGTTTGGTACTAGGTGGCGAGTAGATTTTTTGGTTATTTGTCAACCACTGTATATATATATATATATTACATGTACATCATTGCAAAATTCTACCGGGGTTTCCTACTTTGGTGAAATACAGTATTGATGATCATGTGAATAATATTGATGCAGGAGGGCCAGGAAAATGGCGGCCGTTATGATAGTTTAAACGCTGCTTTGTGACTCAGCCCTGTCTTTTGCAACATTGGCCCTGATGCTGCATGCTTGTTACTTTTAGGTATCAGACTGTACCATTGTTCTGATTGTGTTTTGTACATTTCCTGCATTGTACTCTTTTTGGCAAGGCTGTTAGACGTAAATGTTTCAAGCTATTGCCTATGATATAAAGTACAATATGATTTAACTGTATAAAAGGCTTACTTTAATTCAAATTTATTAAAAAAGGGTTTAATGATTCAATGTCTGTTTGGGACTATATGCACCATGATTTACAACAACAAAAAAAGTCTTCTGTAATGTGCAAAAAATTACTTTATCATGTAATTGGTTCCCTTAGAAATATTAAACCACCTTGAAAGTACATTTTTTTACACATACAGTATATCCTATGAGAAATTAGTAACTTTCTTTTGTCGTCGTATCGGTGTAATTCCAGCTTTGCCTGTTACACGGTGCTCTTCCGCTTTATCTATTTGGCAAAACATAGCAGCATATTGAGTTTAAACAAAACAAATAAGTGCAGATTAACAGTTTGCCTCCAAATACAGCAGATGATACTCTTATCACAAAGAGTTTAGCTAAGGATAGTAAAAACACGAGAAAAAAAATCTAGCTGGGGACCGAAACGTTGATTTAAATCAATAAACACTTCTTGAAAGAGTGTGCTGGTGCATTATATCACACAAAAAAGATACCGCAATCTACTCCGCAGTAATAAATGATATCCTAAACCAGACTCTCTCTACAATGTAACTACAGAGCTGGCGGTGCTATGGGGGACGGGAAATATAGAAACACAAGACACAAAATAAACCCCCTAACAAGCACTCAGATACATCAATTAAATATAGAACAACAGATGTGTCCACAATAAAACTACTTTTTAAGAGTATACCTGTTGTTTATACTATTGGGATTTATGACCGGCCGGTCGTGGCTTTATTGGGCACTTTTTGTTCCCAGTGCAGTCCTTTTGAACTCAGGAATCGTATAGTAGTTTTTTGTATTATCCTTTAGGTTTCTGTCCGTGTATTTACATTATGTTTAGGGGGTCTTTCTGTCTGGTTCCATGTGTGTGTTATTTTAGTGTTTATGTTAGATGTGGTATTGATTTGAATTAAAATTATTTAGTATTTTGGACACATCTGTTGTTGTATATTTAATTAATATATCTGAGTGCTTGTTAGGGGTTTTCCGTTTGTGTCTTGTGTGTGTGTGTATGTGTATGTGTATGTATATATATATATATATATATATGTATATATACAAAACAAACAAATTGGAGAAGCGCCTTATGAAGCTTGATAAGGATAAATCAGCTGTGTAAATCAGATAGAGTTAACAAGGCTATTGACCAAAGAATCCCCAAAAGGGCGAATTTGTGATAAAAACAACTGAAATCTATAGCAAAAATAAAAAATATGAAACATAAAAATAAAATAAAAACCAGATGTCAGTTGAAATTTCAAAAAATGTACTTAGTCCACTGGAGTTTTGCTGCCCGTATATAAGGATCACCAAATCCCAAGGATATCTGCAGAAAACAAGAAGAAAAAACAGGCGCACTCCTAGTGTGATAAAGTATAAAACAGTATTTATGGGATTGTAAAATATAAAAAGCGCACTCACAAACAGAGTAAAAATAATAGCATTTATGAGATATACTCAATCGCCTAAAGCTGTGAAGGGAATGTATCAGCCTGTCCCGTTGGTGCCACCTCTGGTGTATCCGTTGGTTCAGCAAGGTGCACTGGAGCCACCGCAGCCAGATGATGTAATAATCAGCAACACGGTCAGAGACTCCCTCCAGATACACCTCCCACAGCTCTCACTGCTCACCAGCAGGCAACTGCAAAACCGGAAGCGACAACAGTCCCAAGCAAAATAGCAACAGCTCCAAGGTACTCTCTCCGTTCGTGCAGTAATGTCAGCCACAAACTCGCCTCTTTGGGAAACGCCCTACGCGTTTCCCTGACGAAGTCCTTAGTGACAAAATGCGTAGGGCGTTTCCCAAAGAGGCGAGTTTGTGGCTGACATTACTGCACGAACGGAGAGAGTACCTTGGAGCTGTTGCTATTTTGCTTGGGACTGTTGTCGCTTCCAGTTTTGCAGTTGCCTGCTGGTGAGCAGTGAGAGCTGTGGGAGGTGTATCTTGAGGGAGTCTCTGACCGTGTTGCTGATTATTACATCATCTGGCTGCGGTGGCTCCAGTGCACCTTGCAGAACCAACGGATACACCAGAGGTGGCACCAACGGGACAGGCTGATACATTCCCTTCACAGCTTTAGGCGATTGAGTATATCTCATAAATGCTATTATTTTTACTCTGTGAGTGCGCTTTTTATATTTTACAATCCCATAAATACTGTTTTATACTTTATCACACTAGGAGTGCGCCTGTTTTTTCTTCTTGTTTTCTGCATATATATATATATACATGTATATGTATATATATATATGTATGTATATATATGTATATATATAATCAAAAATTAAATAGATGATACCGTTCTGTGGCTAACTAAATGCTTTTATTTGTGCGAGCGTTCGAGATACACTGATCTCTTCTTCCGGCGATGTTACAATATATATTAAGAAATCACCAATATTTGACCCATAAAAAATTACACTACAGTAACACTTTGGTCCTAGGAGGGACTTCTCCTTGTTGGTCAGAAATATACCAGCTAGTAAGTTACTCTCATACTACTGTAACTTATTCTGCATGACCTTGGACAAGTCACCCCTTACTGTATCTACTTAAGCATGCATTACATTGTAATCCCTTCAATATAGATATTCTATGTTATTAACATGTTTGGTGCTGCACAAAAAAAACCTATTATTTACAAGAAGGCAGAGTAGGCAATTTACCTAATGAGCCAGTTTTTTCACCTATACAGACACTAGGAATAGAATAGAATTTGGTGTTTATTGCTATATTATTAATCTTGGACCTAGCAAAATCAAGTTGGCTAATCGGTCATGGTGTATGCTTTATGCAAGAAGCAGGAGAGAGGAATAATGTAGTCCAGGGGTGGGCAACTCTAGTGCTCAAGGTCAGGTTTTCAGGATATCCCTGCTTCAGCACAGGTGGTGCAGTCGTCGACTGAGCCACTGATTGAGACACCTATACTGAAGCAGGGATATCCAGAAAACCTGACCTGTTGGTGGCCATGAGGACTGGAGTTGCCCACCCCTGATGTAGAGACTCCTTTTGATTTGGTGCAGGGACAGTAACAAGGGTCATCAAAGACAGGTATCATAATATTGGCACTCATACAGTTACGATGTCTAATCCGTTTGGATACATTCTGTTCTGCTTGCATCAGTGAGCGATTTGTGGAGTGTTATAGAAGCTGTTAGTTAAGGAGCTGTTCAGATCAATATAGTGTATCAAAGTTTCCTTTTTTTATCTGAGTCTAATAAAATTTCTAGCTCTGGGGTGTTTTTTCCCCTATGCCCAAGAAAGCATTGTCTGGTGTATGAGGCCTAAATAATGAGATTAATGCATTAGATGCCGGTGCACATTGACGCCTGAGACCTCATGCACTGTGTCATCTTAAAGCAGCAATATAGGTTTCATTTTTCTTATTTTTTTTAATTACCAGATTAAAGCAGGGGGTTTCCCAAGCTCAACTGTGTTAACCCCCTGTTCACAGAGATTCTTACCTCTGTAGCGGTGCAGGCAGAACTGTGTGCCCAATATACCTTATTGGCGGCATTTAAATCTCCCGCATCATGCTGGCCAATCGGAAGCTGTGACGTCATCCGCTGCGGCTTCCTATTGGCCCACGTGACCGGGGGCTTTAAACTGCAGTGAGATATTGGCACCCCCATGGGCGTCCGCAGGGGGGGGCAAGGGGGGGCGCTTGCCCCCCCCTGGATCCTGGGCCGCCAACAGCGGGGAACAGAGGGCACTGGCGTGACAGGATTTAGCGCGCTCTTCTGCAACAAAAAAAAAAACCTCCCTTGTCTCCTGATTGGCTGGCGCGTGTTGGCACGCTGCCAGGATTTTTTTTTTGTCCCTCCCAAGCCCTATCTCAGCGGTGCGCAAAACTGGGGGGCGCCAAATTATTTAGGGGGGGGCGCAGCCTGTGCGGCGAAACCTGGGGGCAGAGCAGAGCAGGGGCAGAGCAGAGCAATGCCAGGCAGAAGATCCGTGCTGTGTTTCCCTGTGCTTGCAGAGGGGGCGGGGCGTCCCCTCTGCACACAGACACAAGCCCTCCTCTTCCTGTCAGCGTGGGGAACCGAGCATGCAGTACAGGTGTGTGTGTGTGTGTGTGTGTGTGTGTGTGTGTGTGTGTGTATATTGGTGTGTATAGTGATGTGTGTGTGTGTGTGTATATATGTATAGTGATGTGTGTGTGTGTGTGTATATATATATATATGTATAGTGATGTGTGTGTGTATATATGTATAGTGATGTGTGTTTGTGTGTGTGTGTGTGTGTGTGGTGATGTGTGTGTGTGTGTGTATATTGGTGTGTATACTGATGTGTGTGTGTGTGTGTATAGTGATGTGTGTGTGTGTATAGTGGTGTGTATAGTGATGTGTGTGTGTATAGTGGTGTGTGTGTGTGTGTGTATATATATATATAGGGATGTGTGTGTGTGTGTATATATATATATATATATGTATAGTGGTGTGTGTGTGTGTATATATGTATAGTGATGTGTGTGTGTGTGTGTGTGTGTGTATATATATATATATGTATAGTGATGTGTGTGTATATATATATATGCAGTGGTTGACAAATCACCAAAAAATCTACTCGCCACACAAAAAAATCTACTCGCCACCTAGTATCAAACGTGGGCTGCTTGGGCCAATATTTACTCGCCCGGGGGTTAAATCCACTCGCCCGGGGCGAGCAAATGTATAGGTTTGTCGAACACTGTATATATGTATAATGATGTGTGTGTGTGTATATATATGTATAATGATGTGTGTGTGTGTGTATATATATATGTATAATGATGTGTGTGTGTGTGTGTATATATATATGTATAATGATGTGTGTGTGTGTGTGTGTGTGTATGTGTGTGTGTGTGTTGGTGATGTCACCACTCTCGGCGGCAGCGTGGACGCAGCCCAATTTTGCAAGCGCGAGCTGTTGAAACATATTTGTATTTACATTGTATATCGTTTAATAAACGGGGGGGGGGGTGGTTCATGTGATTTTGATTACGTCAGGCAGGGGGGGCCCGAGAAATTAAAATGGATGAAAAGGGGGGCTCGGCATAAAAATTTGCTCACCCCTGCGGAGTCTATCTGACCTTGCATAGCGAGGCCCGCCCTGTCCTGCATGGAGCAAGTCAGGTGAGTACTGCTCCATGCCACTCTCGCTTCCCCCTTGTCCTCCTGCTCTAATTCCCCCCCCCCCTGCTCCGATCCCCCCGTTCCAAAATCTTCCCCCTGCTCTGGTCCCCCCTGTTCTGATTCCCCCCCCCCCTGCTCCGGTCCCCCCTTCCCGTTCAGATTCCCCCCCTGCTCCGGGTCCCCCCTTCCCGTTCCGATTCTCCCCCCTGCTCCGGTTCCCCCCCCCCCTGCTCCGATTCCCCCTTGTTGCGAGTGTCTGAGTTTGTGTCTGAGTGTGTGTCTGTGTGTGTGTGAGAGATCAGGGGGGGAGGGAATGAATGTGAGGAGGACGGATTCAGGGAGTGGGTTTGAGTCAGAGGGGGATAATTGATGGAGGGGGGAGAGTGAGGAGACAGGGGGTGTAATAGAGGAAGTGAGGAAGAGAGGGGTGAGGGGAGAGAGTGAATGAAGAAGAGAGGGGGTAAGAAAGAGATGGGGCTACACCTTGGGACTATCTGCATTAGAGTGGCACCAGACAAGGTGTGTGTGGTGTGGTGTGTGTGGTGTGTGTGTCTGAGTGAGAGAGAGAGAGTCTGAGTGAGAGAGAGAGAGTCTGAGTGAGAGAGAGAGTCTGAGTGAGAGAGAGAGTCTGGGTGAGAGAGAGAGAGTGAGAGAGAGAGTCTGAGTGAGAGAGAGAGTCTGAGTGAGAGAGAGAGTCTGAGTCAGAGAGAGTCTGAGTGAGAGAGAGAGAGTCTGAGTGAGAGAGAGAGAGTCTGAGTGAGAGAGAGAGAGTCTGAGTGAGAGAGAGTCTGAGTGAGAGAGAGAGAGAGTCTGTGAGAGAGAGAGTCTGAGGGAGAGGGAGAGTCTGAGAGGGAGAGGGAGAGTGAGAGGGAGAGTGAGAGTCTGAGAGGGAGAGGGAGAGTCTGAGAGGGAGAGTCTGAGAGAGAGGGAGAGTCTGAGAGGGAGAGGGAGAGTCTGAGAGAGGGAGGGTTTGTGTTTGTGTCTGTCTGTCTGTGAATGAATACAGACACCAACCCACAGTCAGTCAGTCACCCACCCAAGTGTCAGTCACACACGAGTCAGTCAGTCAAAGTGTCAGTCACCCACCCCGTCACCCACACCCCCCCACAACCACTCTCTCTCTCTGTCTAGTTAACATTATGCCCCCCCCTGAAAACATTTCTGCGGACGCCCATGGGCACCCCCTACGGAGGTAAGTATCTCTGGAAGCAGGGGGTCCCCGGAGATGAAATTAACGCGGATTCAATCCTGTGATAAGAAAAAAAATAAAACCTGTATTGTTGCTTTAATACACATTCCTCATTAAAGTGTGTGTGTTTTTTTAATCAAAAGCCAGCCTTTACACTTTTAAGGGGAAGGATAATTTTTCCCTGTTTTAAAATGTATATCCATATACATTTGAAGACCAATGTGTCAACAATAAAGCTATATCACAAAAGGCTTTATTCACTGAGCTTCTACTATTAGGTAGGGGTATAAATATACTACACTGATTGTTTGTATCATGTATCCCACGAGAACATTTCTATTTATATGATCATTTTTTAATATTTTAAATAAGATGAAGCTACTTTTTACATAAATGGAAAATAAACCTGTAAAGGACCAACACAAATGTCATGATGGTTTGGAACGCATACAGTTTTTTTGACAGTAGTGAAGTAACTGAAGTTATTAAGGACATAATGAGATAGATAGACAGCATGTGGAGGGAAACCTGTGCACAAAAAGGAGCACATTTTAAATACTTGAGATATATGCTAATTTGAATATACTTTACATATATCTCTCTCTGGCCCACCCTTCTCTTCTCCCCTGCTCTCCTATCTTCTCCCCCTCTCCCAGTCTCCTCTCTAGTAAAAACCCATATTTCAGATCCTGGATGGAAGTCATGCCTTTGTGTTAGGTGGAAAGCAATGGGTCTCTGTAGGTGAACCGCATTTATTTAATCTCCGGGGACCCGCTGCTTCTCGAGATACTTCCATAGGTCATGCCAGTAACAGCTCTGGCTGGGTACACAATATGCCTTCCTATTGGCCCGCAAGACGCTGGACCTTTAAACATGCAGGGGATACTGGAGACCTATGAAGGTACTCGAGAAGCAGGGGGTCTGCGGAACTACAATTAATGCGGTTTAGCTCCAGAGATCCTCTGCTTCCCACCTAGGTGGATTCTCAAACAATCCAGGGGGAGCATATAAGGGAAGAAAAGACAAGAGAACACACAATATAAGTGTAGATGTAAGGAAAATTGAGATATGGCACGTAGTAATTTCTTGGCTCGTATGTCCAGCCTACTCACAAGATGTAGATGGATAAAAGGCAGTTTGCAAAAAGGGCTGCTACCCGTATGGAATGAATGTAGTCAGGATCCCCCCTCAAAGGCACAGTCAGCGATGTGATGAGTTATGTGAGAGATGAGAAAAAGCTACATAGTGCGATCAGGCTGATAAATAAATTCTTTATGTAAAAAGTATATAAAATGCGCACTTATAATGTGCAAATTTAAAACAAGCATATGTAACTTAATAAGTGAAAACGAAGGTTCACCGCACTGCTCACCACCTCCCCTGGGTTCTCCAAGCTTCCCCCGCTCGTGATCTGTGATTAGAGCTTCTTCTCTTGCGCCCGTCGGAACATGTGACGTCACGGCTGCAGGGCTGGTGAACTACGGATCGCATTCCGGATCAAAAAGGTACCACTCAACGCGTTTCGCCCAGTTCAAAAACTGTATCCGGCTTCGTCAGGAGTGTGTATGCTGGTATGAATGTACCCTTTATATACCCCCTCACATATATCAATTAAACAATTAAATATAATACAATCAGCCCTGATGGCACTTAGATCTATTTTAGTGAACAAATAGTGGATATCATATTCAACATGATTCTAAAACAGCAGAGTGTAACAAACAATAAAGAGGGATCTATGAACCGTCATTTATAATTTATCAAATTGTTATTACAAAATGTTCATATGATTTATACAAGGGAAAGACCGAAAGACAACTTGATCAGATCTTTATTATATCTTATTTAATTTAATTTAGTATATATATATTTATAGAAACAGCAGGAAATTAGATGTCCACCTAAGGGGATACATAAATTAATATATTTTTTTTGTTAAGGAAATGCTCCTTTAAATCCCAGCATTAACTATAATAGAGCACTGTAGATTGTTAGAGGGATCACCTTTTGCAGGTCATTACCATGATAGAATACTTTATTTGCCTCGGTTTTAAGAAACATTAGGCGAAATGCATAGATCTATAGGTAAATTTCTCCCCAAGAAATGTACCTTGAAAACCAGCTGAATGTGATGGCCTTTAGCTCTCATAGTGCCCTTATGATGTTCAGGGAACATCATACTATTTTTATTCATTTTATAGGGGAGGAGGTTATGGATCATGTTCTGGAGCAGTGGGAGCTCCATTTCCATTTCAGTCATCGGGAAGCTGGCCACGACCATGTGATCGATATGTGGAACTCGGGTACTGCTGGACTTGCAGCATCGTAATGGGCAAAGCAGATTCTAGAACATTTTTGGAGTTGTTTTGACGTTTATTATAATGTCAACAGGCCAAGAGCCCGTAGTAGCGTGTCCCCATGGTAACCTTTACTGCTTATTCTGACTTGCTGCATTGCATAGAGCTGACTGCTGCCTGCAATCACCACAATCTCTCTTATCCTGAGCTTGTCTGATGTCATCATAAAGTGGGCGTGGGCATGGCCTCACATCCATTTTAAATGTTCGTTTTTGGCTATTTTTTGACATACAAGATAAAGTAAGAACAGAAAAAACTAGTGGTGCATAAAAAAAATAACCAGCACTGTTACTGGACGCTTGTATGTCTGCATTTGCAATGCAAAAACACTTTTTTTTTGCAGTGTGCGTCTGTGGGGTATTTGATTTTGGAGCAAAACCAGGACATGTTCACCCTGCACCTATGTATCACTTTACTCCAACTTTTGCCCTGTCTGCCCTAGCTTGCACCTTGGGGAGTGTTAGTAGGAGGAGTTGGGGAGGAGTTACATGGTGCACAGATTATAATGAGAGGAATAACACTCTGTGTGTCTCTCTGCGCTGTTCTTTTTCCCTTTAATTTGGCCCCCAAACAGCCTCCATATCTGAAGTGGCGTAAGTCTACAATTCTGCATCAGATGTACGAAAGTGTTCTAACATATAGTTCTGCGCGCCCCCCCCCCAAAAAAAAATGGAGCAGTGCATCTGAATACCTTTCACTACGTTGATAAATAAACCCCTAAAAGTAAACTCTGATATTCAGGGAACAACAACCTCAAAAACATATTATGAAAATGTTTTTGTCACGCCAGTTACAAAATGATAGATTGTTTCAACATCAGTGTGTACAGTAGTCATGGGAGGTAAGAGAGCTTTTCCGCTACATATGGTGGAGTGCGACTCATTGCTTTGTTACAGCACTGGCAACTAAACTTCCTCATCAGTCCTTTGTAGGAATTCATTTCAGCTCAGTGATTGCTGTGAAAGGACCATAGGCAGGAAGATGTTTTGTTTCCTTTAGCGCAGCATTACAGAGTTCACATCGCTACCATTAATTTCCTGGCCGTCCTCCCAATCAGGGAAGTGTCATCGAGCCAGTTGCCTTGATTGAACTGTGGAAAATGAGGCAGAGGTACAATGACATGGGATAAGGTCTGTCTGTTGCTAAGTAGCAAACAACAAACTCTTTTCAGTTGGGACCATTGTATGAAGATTTGAGTGCTTTTCTTCTTACATTTATTTGGGAACAAGCTTTTACTTACAAGGTATACACACTTTATACTACCAATTAAACTTTACCATAAAACGTTTTCAAGTTTGCTCTTGTCTTTATGGTGCAAATTACTATTTCGAACAAGTCTTTTTTTTTTTTACTGCAAATGGTGTGCGAAACATCATTTTAATACATTTACTTGTGCAATGCAAAGGACTCTGACTCATTCAGCTGCAAGGGCAGGTACTGTAGCTCTGCCAAACTTAGAAGAACATTGCAGATTTACTGAAATAACTTTGGAAAGGTTTGTTATTAAAAGGGAATTTGGGAGTTTAAGAGCATCTTTACAAAGTTGTACAAATCATTGCCTACAAGGGACGTGAAATTGAACATCACGGTTAATCTAATTTTAGTATGGACACAAAGTCCATCCATTTTTTTTTATACAGGCACCCATACTAGTTAGGAAATAAATAAACTGCAAACTAAGCGGAACTATATTTACTTATCCTTTGGAGAAGCAGTTCGTATTGAAAATATTGTAAAGGATTCGCCCCAAATCCATACAAGATTTGCCAGACATGATGCCACTTTTATGGAAAATCTTGCACTGACTCTACCCCGTAGGCGATTTAATTATTTCCTACGGTTTTATAAAACCCCCACAAAATGTAAAGTAACCGCAAATGCCACGCCAAGCCTTTGTATTGTATTTGCCGTGTCCCTGGGGTGCCTGAGTGCAGGAATGCTGCTAATAATGTAGGGCAGATCTGAATAAGATACTGTACACCACTAGTAAGACATACCGTATGAAACATTATCACATTCAAAGCAATCAACACACTGATGTGTGTAATACATTCAGTACAGATGATTAGCTTGCTACAATATGTACAGACAGATGTATTTTATGCTTTTAATTGTGCTTTCACTTCTTTTGATGGACTGCCGCCATGTTATCAGGTAGTTTCACTGGAGTGTGCAAACGCTTTTGTACTTTCAGTAACTACTGTACATAGTTTATTTAGCACCCAGAATTTTTCCTAGTAACGTGTTAAAGTTATATAAGTCCTTTATTAACGGCAGAGGTAGCAAACCTTAGGCTGCGGTCCCAGTCAGCACTGTAGCATGCGCACCCGGCGGGGGGGGGGGGGGAGGGGTGTGTGCGTCGCGTGCACAGCGCTTGACCGCGATCTGTGGTCTGGGAGAAGACTGCAGTGTTTGCAATGGGGTTGTGTGACTAGGGATTTCCAGGGGCATGGCCATGACCTCACACGGTTTGTTTGCCCTCATTGGCTGAACCGCCGGCGGGGGCGTGGCCACGCCGCCGTCGCAGATTGTGAACTCAATTTCCGTCTTAAGGAAAATGTTGTAGTACGACGCGAAGGTGCGTACTGGGCCCAGCCCCATTGAGAGGCGGTGCTTGTACGCACAGCGCATGCCACGAGGCACTGGGACCGCAGCCTTAGTGTTTCCGGTGTTACTGTCATCGTGGTTGCAGCACCAGAGGTTTAAAGAATGCGAGGTGTCTCGTTTGACCCCACGAACAGAGCGGTCATGGTAGATCTTGTCACCGGCGCTGAGGACTTTTGCTTCTTCGCGGACACCGAGTCTTGCTATATCTGTATGTATCTTTTAAAACTACAATTTAAATGAATAAATTGGCAATAAATAATAATAATAATAATAATAATTGACAACAGACTATTTACTTCTGTCCTAGAAATGTGCAGTTACTACTCTGCTTCAGTTCCCTGAACCCAACGCTGCAAAATGATATGAAATAAACCAAAGTAATTCCAATATTGCATCACTTTGCAGGTTATCAAGTTTAGTTTAGTACAGTATAGTTGTTCACTGATAAGAAATAGACTGTGACGGTAACCAGGCTCTCAAAGGCGAAGCCCGTATTTGTTACCCCTGATCCGTGTATAAGGGTTCAAGAGAGTTGGCTCTTGTGCCCAGTAACAGTGTACTGTTTCCACATGCTGTATATAATAAAAGTGTTTTTTTGTGTTTTTCCCTTTCTGGGAATGAAAGCGAGCAGGGATTGCTAGGGGATGAGTTTTAAGGCGGATTTTGCAGAGGAATTTTTGTCAGAATGTGCCTAGGTAGTTGCCGTCTGGAGTTGTCGGTTTCCCCCAAAATGTACCCGGAATCATGCCAGATTCCTGGATACATGTAGGCACATTGTCCCGGCAATACCTCCCCTTGAAAACGCAAGCGCGATTCACCACTAGGGTACTCTGCTTCAGCATAGCCCAGAAAGGTGAATGGGGCACAGGAATGAACAAGTTTCCCTATAGCTGAGGGGATTCCTAGGTTGAGGGGGGTACCCCAGCTAGTGCCCAGGTGACTCAGAACCTGTATTGGGTTTGTGGGTGCCCCAACCGTATGTAAGGTTGAGGGGGAGGGACTCTCAGAGTCCAGATTAAGTCCCTAAAGATAGTGTATTGGGAATAAGGCTGATAGGAATAAAAGTATATATTTCTTATTCTATTCCCCATACCCAGTGACTTAGGAGTGTATTAAAAAAAACACCCTTTATTAATGTATTATAAAGTAATGTGCTTGGGACTTTCGGAACCGATGCCCAAACAGATTGCCCGGGCTAACCCATAGGCGCCGGTGAGTCTGCTGGACATCGGAGTTCAAAGAAACCAGAGGATGCCAGAGGTGAGAAAAGCATTTGATTAGCGGGCAAGGGCTAATCAAATGGCAGTCTCCCACGTCCTATCTCCCAGGTCCGGAGATCAATGGCAGTCATCTAGGATGCTACTTGCTCTACCAGACCTGGAGGAGCCTGGCCCAGCAGGTGGCATTGAGATAGCCAGGGAGTGAGGTGGCAGGCTTACGTATGTCTCCTGGCTATTTCATATTTCCCGTGGACCTAGTTTTTCTTACAGGCTTGGCTCTGATTGGTTGCTGGGAATTTTTCCACGCGATGATTGGCTGCAGATTTTCATGAATGAAACTCAGAATACTATAAAGAACCTGTGAGCCAGTAAGATTGGAGTTCTCCAGTAGAAAGACCGCGGACGGGCTTTTCAAAGTTGCTCTTGCGCAAATAGCAGAGCAACTGGCTTCGATTTCAAGCCAGAAAAGCCTGCCTGCTTGCTTGCCAGAAACTAAATCCCGACTTTTGCGCCCAAGTTCTCAAAATCGAACGTAGCGGATACAGCTGGGGTTTCATGCTGATTTGAGTTGCAGAGGATCGGTGGTAGCTCACGGTCAAGAAAGTCCAAGTTCTCAGAAGAGAAGGGAGCAGTGGCGTGTGGAACTTCACACCGATTTGGGAACCGGGAAATTCAGGTCTAAGTGCCGTTCAGGGTAAAACTCTTATTTAGAGTTCCCTGCACCTAGGAAAATCGACCCCAGACCCCCAGTAAGTGTGTCTTTTTATCTGTATTTTGTGTTCCATTGTGTGTAAGCAAATTTGTGCGAATAAACTTCAATTTATTTCATTACCTTGTTTTGCTCAGTGAATGATCCCGGTTAAAAAGGTGTACATTGCCGGGTCTCCCATGACACCAATCCTGGCTCTAATTGGGAGCAGCGTATGCTGTGTTCATATAGAATAACACAGGTTTGTCGGGACCTATTTGAGGCATGTGAATGTGCTCATAAGTGTTCTTTATTATTGCTACACATTGTACAATGGATGGGGTTTTTGTCACTCACCATAATTTGTTTGGGTACCTGGAATGTAGCAATGACCAGTTTTATAATGCAAGTCCAGCAACCAGGCCCACACTGATAAACAACTTGCCATGCATGCCTTTGACCTACATTAACAGCACTCATAGGTGCATATGTATCAAGTCCTAAGTGAAGCAATAATTGGACAAAATAACTGCACCATATGCATTAAGGAAAAAAGTCAGATTGAAGGTAATAAGGTTCTTTTCCTTGATGTACATTTGGTACAGTTCCTCTCCCCCCACCCCCATTGTTGCTCAACTTTTGCTTTGATACATAGACCCCCATTAGCTTAAAGAGATCAACATTAAACTGGCTAAGAAGAAAAAGTGACCCACTATGAATGCTCATTTGCATGTCAATACCCAGAATCCCTGGCTGCAGTGGAAGCACTGTGTATGCTGTGTGATTATGGGGAAAGGCAGGTTTGGGAGACATGTCGAAGACATGTGAATGTGCTCATAAGTGTTTATCACTGCGGAAATTGTTTGCGGTGAGACCTAGACCCCAAGTTACTAAAAAATGCCTAAGCCTTAGTCCACTACGGGGATAATTACAGATTTGGCTAACGACTGTGGATTCATAGTGCTCATTTAATGTGTGGGCCCTTAGGAGTTTTGTGCACAATTTACTTCAAATCAGACTACACTACAAGACATGAACTTTACCCGGGATTTTAATGAACCATGTCTGCTGTTTCTGCTCTATTGATGCACAGGCGCTACCTGGCACAGAATGCTTTACCGGACAATAGATCGAGAGGCAGGAGAAGGGAAAGAATTTATAGGGCCTCTCTTTGTAAATGTAATTTTCCTTTCAGCTTGCTGGGTGCTTGTTTCTTTAGACATGCTTTTCCACAGCATGCACACGGCAGGCGGAGTTGTTTCAGAGAAAAGGTCACACCCAACTGTGTTTTTAAAGGCGTCTTATCATGCAAATACAAGTAAACGTAATTGTTACGCACGGCCCTATATGTGTGACAGATGTAGAATCTGTGCTTCATAGAATCAAAGCATAGAGAGTAGCATGCCAAAACAGTGGTAAAGTGGCGAGTATTTATTCATCCAGCATTTCGGTCCAACGCAGCAGACTGGCCACTATTTTGGAGAGCTACAGTTTCGTTTCTATGGGATTTCGCCATTGAGTTTCAGCCCGCACAAGTATCTTTCATTTTTGAGTGAATCTTTCATTTTTGAGTGCACGTATTCCTTTATATATTTTGGACAATCGGTGCGTCAGCTATCTCGTTAATCTAAGACCTAATTGACATAAATTTAAACCGGACGACTTTATAGCTCCTTATTCTAAATCACATCGTAAACACAGAAATCAAGTTGGCGCAGTGATAATATTTTTAACATCAACACTATTTTAGCTTTTCCCACAAAGGTCTAAATCAGGCCCATTAAGTCCTATTTGCTTTAAATCCGTTCAGATGAATGGGACGTTAGAGGCCTATTACCGATACTCGCAAACGTCTCTTTGGCACTACAGTATATTGACGCTCAGAAAACTCAATGTCAGTTGTGCTTGTGTGAGCATATATTATACTAGCCTCACATTAACCCCCCCCCCCCCCAAAAAAAAATATATATATATATATTTTTTTTTTAGCGCACAGAAATGGACTGTGCTTGGCATACACATAGTAATGGTATTTACTGAAAAAATGTAATGTCTCTCTATGCCCAAAAAAAGAAAGTGCATCAAAATTGTCCGCCAACCATAAACCTAGAATGACTGTTAATAGTCTTAGCACAGAATCAATTTGATTTGTATTAGCCCCCAACATTTATTTTAAGTGTAAAACCTTTACCCCCACCCTCTATGAGATTGGGTCGCTGCCTGAATGTTTTCCAGTGCTGTGCATATCTGTGAGGCAACAGGAGGGCTCTGAGTTGCTCCACAATGGTGTGGGGAGAATCAGGACAGGCTTTAAGGTGCTTATTCTCTGTTGGCAGCGCCTCCAGTCAGCAAGGATCCTGGATCTCCAGGATGGTCCATGCTGACACTTCTCTTATCCCAAGGCAGTGAATCCCACACTTAGATGGTTCAACAGATGTTTATTGTATATTCCAGATCTTACAGCAGTACCATTCCCTGGAAGGTTACCTTAAGGCTTGAGGCCCATCTAGGTTACCTTCTGGTGCTCCTCCTTTATCCCCTACTGGGATAACGGGTAGTTGTTGTCCACTCCGCAGGGGTCGGGAAGAGACACACAGACTTCTGGGAGAGTGCCAGTATATACCCGGGGGGTTGGGTTTGTAACCCTGCCCCATAACAGGGCAGGTCTGCAACTGCATGTGACCCAGGCTGACACCCTCATGTTGTTGCTAGGCCCACCCTTGTGCACAGTAAGTGTATCCAAGGCTGCAATAGCAAACTAGGCCATCGTGAGGAATGAACCCCTCCTGTGCCTGTCCCTAGCAGGACATACTGTTAAGGATCAAAAGAAGAGGTAGCGGCTGGAGGCTATGCTACATAAGTAAAACACAAATGTTTGATTATATAACAACATTTATTACTTTCACAGTATGGCCATTATAAATAATATTAAACTAATCATTCAGGTATTTAACATGATGGGAATGTGTTAAAAATAATTTCAAATGATGCGTCGTATGTATGAAGTCTTTTAAGACACGACGCACATTTTATGAAGGTTTGTATTCCTTTTTAGCAGTGATATTTTGACGCACAATTTTTTTTAAAATATCATCTTTAGTACACAGACACTGAGTGCTATAGCTCTGCACCATTTAGTAACATTGGCCCTTATTGCTTCTTCTTTTAACAGCTGCAGTTATTTTGGAAGCACACATGAAATATACAAGCATATCTCTAGTGCTGCTGCAATCAGCGACTTCTCCCAGACTTAATTACAGTGTACTACAATTAAGTCATTGGCTGTAAAGTAGTGCACGGTTTATGAGGTTGGATATTCCCTGTGCGCTTCAGCTGAGTCTAAGCACTCTTCGGTTGAGGTGTGCTAATGTGGTGCAGTTTTCATCTCAAACTGTTTTTTCGGAAATTTGCATTTATATTCATCTATTTATATTCATGCCTGTTCTTCGCAAAAGTTCACTATTTACACATATATACATATATATAAGAGTTGGACACAGTCATCAACCATTCCGGTTTGCAATGGTGATGGTTGTCTCACAGACACTGTAACAGATGGTGCTGGGGGTACCATGTCCATTCAGAGGAGTTGAGGCCTTTTTTTTTTTTCTGGCTTCTTGTCCTCGCACTGTCTAGTGAAGTGGGCAACTTGATAGAAGCGAATGCCTGACTGGGGCAGGTGCCCTTGTACTCTCAGAGGTTGAAGCTTGTTGTTCAGGATACTCACTGTCAGTATGTGAAGTCAGGGCACTGCCTCCCCCTTTATCTTGATGTTATTGAAATGATTACAGACAGGCAATCACACTGGGGATAATAGATCCTGAGCAGGGCAATTAAAAGTACTAGCTGCCTGCAAACAGTTTTCCTTAGGTCTGTAGCCTTCAGAGTCCCATTTGCCACCCACCATACCACTGCCCACTCAAACTCCAATAAGCGAATGGGGTATTGATGTGTGTCTGTGCCCTATTTATCGTATTGAGAGAATTCGACCTAATATGATGAAGTGCACAGTTTTCTCACCAGAATTACCAGTGCATCAATATTTCCTACTGCTTGGCACATTTTTTGCAAATGTGGACAAAAATCCAAAATGTTTCCAATTTTGCACATCTCTACTCATCAGTGCCATTTATGAATCAACTATTAACTGCATTAACGGGTATGCCTTGATGTGGCATGCAGGCTTACAAATGCTTTGGCCAAAGGGTTTAACAAAATATCCTTTTTCATGAGATTATTATTTTATTTTAGCCTAATTGGTAGGAGCGCAGGAATCGTTCTTTTTGTTGATGAATTAACTATTTGTAAGGTGCCGTGAAGATTAGATTTCAATGTATGGATAACAGCATGTTTGTTTTAATTAGGTGGTAACTGCATACGTTTTCGATCTTCGGTTCCTCTCAGACACTGCTTGTTTTAATGTTCTGCACTGCTATTTTCATAATACTATACTAGAAATTAAAAATACCACCTGTGAGCACATGCACATGTTTCAGACAGGTCTGCAACCCTGCCTTTCCCCATTATCTCCTAGCATACAGTGCTTCCACTGCAGCGAGGGCTTCTGGGAAATGACATGCAAATGAGCACATAAGTGTCACCTTTGCTTCAAATCCATTTTAACATTGATCCCTTTAAGTTTATGCCTGCTGCTGCATTTACACAACTTTTCAGCACAGCCTGGATTAAAAATTGCATAGCCAGTTAACCTACAGTACACATAGACATCTGTTTCAACTTTTGCGTCTCATCAGTGTGATTATGATGGTTTTACTGGCTTTGCAATTTGAAGCTGGGATAGGTTTCAACCAATAAATTGATATGTAAATGTGCTCACGTGATATTTGTATTTGCTGTACACATTTTTTACCCACCATAACTTATTCAATTGTACTGCAATTTCTTAGGTGTAGCTCTACTTATGGTGCCCAATTCCAGAATTTGGAAGCTGGAGCAGTCCTGCAGGCATAGCTACTGTATTTATTATCTTCTAATTTTTCATGAGTTATCTCAAACATTCTTTATGCACCACTGCCAAACAGGATACCTGTTACTTCAGATTATATGTCCTCTCTAAACATGAAAGGGATTATGTTTGGAAGTGGCCACCTAATGCTATGATATGTAGAGATGTGATATATGCTTTCTGGCACAGATAGAATCTACACCGTGGCATGAATTATAGATGGAGAAACAAACAAGGCTTTATAGGTACACGGAGACAAAGACGTCTGACAGAAGCAAATTATTTGCCTTGTTCAAACTTTTGGCATCAATAACATTCCCATGATCCTTCTCTGCTGTTGCAGACACTAGCATAACTTTATCTCCCTGGTGTTTGTGAGTCAGATGATTCGCTCAGGCACATGGGCTGCCTCGTATACTTTAGTGTCTGGCAATTCTTCGCTTGCATGCAAAAAAAATGCAAGATCTTTAATGGTAAAGGTTGGTTGCTCAAGTACGTTTTATATATGGGTTGCAAAATCACAGAAGATTTTTTTTCTCCAAATACTGTACATAGATTTGTTTCTGCATATTATCAATTATCTAAGTTTAAGTCATAATAAACCTTACTCGGACAAACAAGTCAGTTTTTCTGTATTTTGTTATATAACAGTAGTGGCATTAGCAGCAGCCCTCTTACATCATTAGAAAAGTTCTTCTTTCGACTCTACCTATACAATTCTGGGGGCATATTTATTAACAAATTATAATTCATAGGACACCTTCCATGCTGGAAGACACTTTACAAATCCATCTAAGTAAATGGACCATACAGTATTTACGAAGTGTTGTTACAACCTAAGATACCTTCCATGCCAGAAGATACCTTATAGCCCATTTACTTCAATAGTTTTTGTTGGAAGATACCTTATAGCCCATTTACTTCAATGGTTTTTGTTAGAAGTTTAGTTTACGCCCTAATAAGGTGTCTTGACTTTCAGAAAAAAGAGGGAGGTTGTAGTACTTGTATGTAATGAAGAATCAGAGCTACGTCCTACTTTTAGAACAGAAGGGCACAGCTGACAGCAGTTAATAAAAACGTATTAAGTCAATATAAATCACATATGAAAAGTGATCCCCTCCACAACAGCCATCGTGACATGGAATCGGACATTTGCTCGCAACCAAGTCTCCCATCGGCCGCAGAAGGACCCTTTGCTGAAGACGCTCCGCTGCTGGCCGCTCCTCCATCATAAGTTAATTTAAGGGTTCATTTAGCCTTTAGGGGTTAGGTTTTTAGGGTAGGGGATTGGGGTAAGGCCTTAGGGTAAGAGTCTAAGGTTTTTAGGGTAGGGGGGTAGCTTTAGTATTAGTGGTAAAGATGAGGGTTTTTTTTCAGGTAAGGGGTACGGTTAAGATGCAGCTGCTGTTATTCGAACATATCACGCGTTGTATACCTCGGAATAGCCATGTCATGGCACGTCATTACCGCGTGTTGACTCGTTTTTATTGAGTGCAAAAAAATTGTATTTTAGTGTTCTGGTTTTTAAATACCTGCAAATTGACACAGTACTGTACTGTACACATTACAATTCATTCATTTCTGCCACGGAAACGTGACTAATTGCATCCAAAGAAATCGGGATCGATGAAATTCAAAAAAAGCAATCGCAAAATTGGCCACGTGGAGTACAGCAGCGCACACGAAAACGGCTCTGTGATATGTTCGAATAATGGCTGCTGCATCTGTATGTTACTGGAAACTTAAAACAAGAGACAGCACATGAAACACAGACAGAGCTCAGTGCTACATCCATTAACACAGATACACGGTACAGTACCTATATATATATATATATACACATAAATACAGTGGTCGACAAATCACCAAAAAATCTACTCACCCAACAAAAAAATCTACTCGCCACCTAGTACCAAACGTGTGATGCCTGGGCCAATAGCAGCTCGCCACGATGTTAAATCCACTCGCCCGGGGCGTGCAAATGTATAGGTTTGTCGAACACTGCATATATATATATATATATATAATATATATATATATATATATATATATATATATATATATATAAAACATAATACTGAGTTAAGTTATGGTGAGTAAAAAAAGTGACAAAAACCCTCCGCAGGAAAGCAAATATGCAAATATAGCTGCATACAGCTATATTTGCATATATATATATATAGAGAAGAGATGACCTAGGCGCAAATAAGCCAGGAAAGAAACAAAGAGAAAAATATCATAGGGCAGTATGTCTGTTACTTTCAGAGTTAAGGTGGTAAGGTATACACTTACACTTAATCAGCCAAATAAAAGCCTTTAATCCACCACTGGGATTCAGGAACACTGCTGCTGGGATTTCTTTGCTGTTTGCATGAATCTCAGACTCTCCACGACTGCTGCTTGCTTCAGGGGTCACCTTTTCATCTGTAGCTGCGTGTCTCCTTAGCATGGGATATAGCTCACCAGGGAGGGGGGGGGGGGGAAGGGGAAGAGGGACAATGGAACAAAAATAGTATAAAACCTTTTATTGTAAAAACTATCTAAAAAATAACAAACAGTATCTCACTCACATGGTGTGAAATAATTTCAAGCAGTTGAGAGTTTGAATTGAGTCTCTCACACTCGTAGAGTAAGCTGTCCGGTCCACTGCACTGCTGCTAGCCTGGTTTACTTCCGCGTCACGTGCTCCGGCTCCAATTCTCGCGAGACTTCGACCTCCAATGACGTCACAGCGCTATCTCCACTCCGTTCTGCAGCGCGTCTCACTCTGCTCGGTTTGCAATGCCTGCAATGACTGCAGGGTCTGCCCTACGCGTTTCTCCTCTAGGGCTTCCTCAGGGGCATAATACCATTGTATCTCCCCACCCCTGGTATATATACCCACCTCCTGTGACTGATTGGATGCTTGCAAACAATTATATTAAACACATTACCTCCGTGACGGGTACTAATTAAAAACGAATGGTGAACACAAGATGAACCAAATGTTCCTATTACCCAGACTGGCGATACCTATATGTACTTTAAGAAGAGATAATTACATAATGTATACATTTGACAATACTGGTTTATGCCTTAGCCTATAGAGTCAATTGGCTGTAATGCCATAATCTCTTGTTTCCCTAATCTAATCAGGGATCATATTGAGTACATAAACTAATCAGGGATCTTATTGAGGAACATAAGCTAACCTCATATATCTAATTGTGCCAATTGGTATTAGAATAGAAATTTAGACACTATATATGTTGTATGACAACTAGAATCGCTAGGTTGGGTAACAGAAAACACAACGAAATTTTTTCATACACACACAAGAACAGTTAGAAGGTGAATTAAATGGAGCTTAATGCCCCTACCATTAAGACAAGTTGTATACATTGTTAAGGCTAGAATATGCATATATACAATTTTTAAATACTGCCAGAGCTCACTAAATTGGCATAGGTTCTTTTTAGCAAATAATTTAGAGCCAACTCTTTAAGTGCCAGCAATAGAGAGATTTATACTTAGGACTGGAAGTCAACAATGTGTTATATTTGGATAGTGTATTGGCAAATCATCATAATGACACATCAAGCTTATTGATAATGAAGGGACCAGAAAATTTAGTCAGATATGACAACAAGAATATTACTAAATATTGGATCTAGACTATATATACAGATGAGAGACATTGAGTCAGGAGTTAATAGATTACGATATACACAAATCTATATATAGCTAAGTGAAACAGAGACTTAAATACAGATGAATAATTTGGTAGCTGGTATCTTTGATAAACAACAGACCCAAATTAAACGCTATAAGTGGACATACCACATATCATATTTCCGATACAACATATTAAAATTTTCCTGTGGCTTAGGTAGAACATAATCAGAGCATGAAAAAACTTATTTACTTCGGTATTAAACATTGCGAGCATAGTAAAGATTATTTCTATGATTGACATAGTAATCGTTACTTGGTAAACCCTTATAGATCTATACTGTTGGTGTTCCTGATTGTTTTCTATGACACAGTATTTACACTATATAATCCACTATATCATGTGGAGCATTATATTAGTACTAATGGCATGAGTTAGATGGTATCAAGAGTGATTCAACCCACAGTCATATTGGGGTAAGAGATAGCTACACACTAATAATAAACATAATAAACATAAAAGCTTCCAGGGGGGACAGGATGGATAAGCACCTATTACATGATCTTCCCATAAGCTAAGCGAATTGAAGTCAAGAAAGAGGAGCAGTACTTTCAGTAATCAAGAACACCAAAGGCCATTGAACAGTAATTACATTCTTCCTACTTTATAACACTCAGACTAAACAGATAATTTGGCTTATCTTACTTCTCTTAAGCAGGGGTTGACAGTCTAAGATTTGTACAACAGTTCAAAGGATTTTTGGGAGGCATCTTACAGGCCTACATAGGGGAAGATGGAATATGGACAAGAACACTTAAATGAATACAGTACCGAAAATATAGAGGTATGTCGAGTAGGATATTAATATTACTCTCTCAGGAAGGACCCCAGGTCAATATCAATATTCATACCCAAAGGTGCTAACGTTTTTAGGGTATAAATCCAGAAAGTTTCCTGTCTGGATATTTTTATGACCTGGTTCCCACCCCTCCAATTGGGATGAATTTTGTCTATTCCAACAAATTGTAGACCATTTGGGTTTTGGCCGTGGTATTCCTTAAAGTGTTTTGATACACTGTGTTGGACAAAACCTCTTTCTATATTTTTCACGTGTTCAGCAATTCTTAGTTTTAATTTACGTGTTGTCCTCCCTATGTATTGTTTATTACATGGGCACTGTAGCATGTATATTACATGACTTGAGTTGCAGTCAATAAAATCCTTTATTTCAAACTCTTCATTTGTTGTTGCAGATGTTATTTGTTTATAAGACTTTGATGTATTTTGGCATAATTTACAGCCTCTGCATGTCAGACACTTATAGAAGCCATTTGTTATACTTACAGGTTTGATGCATTCTTTTTTCAAACAGCTGGGAGCTAATCTCTGTTTAAGGTTAGGGGCCTTGGTGAAAATAATTTCGGGTTTAGTTGGTAAAATCCCTTGTAAAATAGGGTCTTTTTGGAGAATATTCCAATGCTTTTGGAATATCTTCCTAATATGTTTGGAGGAGCTCGTAAATTGTGTAACGAATGGCACAGATATTTTGCCTTCCTCACCTCTATTTTCTTTGATTTCTTTTGATTTGTAAGTTAACAAGTCTTTACGCTCCATCTGTTTGACTCTGCTAAAGGCCTCATCTACAACTTCTTTCTTGTATTTTCTATCAATAAACTTTTCCATTAGATCATTTGCTTGTTCCTGGAAAACGTTATCCTGAGTACAGTTTCGTTTTACTCTTTGTAGTTGGCCCAGGGGGATGTTATTTATCCACCTATCTAGATGACCACTATCCCCCATCAAGAAATTATGGCAGTCCACCTCTTTTACAAACGTTTTGGTTTCTAAAACCCCATTCAACACATATAACTGTAAATCTAAAAAGTCGATGGTCCAGGCTAGCAGCAGTGCAGTGGACCGGACAGCTTACTCTACGAGTGTGAGAGACTCAATTCAAACTCTCAACTGCTTGAAATTATTTCACACCATGTGAGTGAGATACTGTTTGTTATTTTTTAGATAGTTTTTACAATAAAAGGTTTTATACTATTTTTGTTCCATTGTCCCTCTTCCCCTTCCCCCCCCCCCCCCCCCTCCCTGGTGAGCTATATCCCATGCTAAGGAGACACGCAGCTACAGATGAAAAGGTGACCCCTGAAGCAAGCAGCAGTCGTGGAGAGTCTGAGATTCATGCAAACAGCAAAGAAATCCCAGCAGCAGTGTTCCTGAATCCCAGTGGTGGATTAAAGGCTTTTATTTGGCTGATTAAGTGTAAGTGTATACCTTACCACCTTAACTCTGAAAGTAACAGACATACTGCCCTATGATATTTTTCTCTTTGTTTCTTTCCTGGCTTATTTGCGCCTAGGTCATCTCTTCTCTACATTATCCATTGCGGCAAGTGTGGAGCCGCAGACCTAATTGGCTGCATTCAAGCAAGAATAGATTGTAAGGTATAACACCTCCTGTTTGACTGATTGGCAAGGGGTAGTTAATATTTTTACTACTACAACCCCACTAAGTGTTTGGAATTTGCGCTGATTGTATTCTGTTTTCTCTGTATCCATCCACTACACAGTTAGCAGCATTTCCTATACACAGTGTCGAAATGGCCACAGCAATAGAAAATGATTCTATATTTTATATGAGGAAACATAGAGGCGGAGAACTAGATAATATATTTTCAGACGATATAAGGTTAGAAAGTGTATCAGGAGATGACGAAGACTTAGACACTTTATTTTTGAAATTAGAAAGGTTGATGATTAAAGATACAAAAGCCTACTGGGAGGTGATTGCGTTAGAACAATATATTTCAGTAGACAGGATACCGAGAGGTTTAAGGATCTTTAAAGACCCAACCTCGGATCAGGATGATATCCTATTTATGACAGAATGGAACAAAATTTTAGACAAAGCATCAATGGAGTTGATGAAATTTTTAATAACACATAGGAACAAGGCTCTAGTCACTCTAGAAACTGATATACAGGTGATAGAGAAAAAATTAAATGACTTAGATAAAACTGAGAAACACAAAGAGATTGAAAAGAAGGTTAAATTAAGAACAGACAAAGTTGAAAGGGAAACTAAGCTGTCCAAACAAAGGAAGTTTAGGAGAGATAAAGAGGACTATGTGAATAATTGCTATAGATCTTGGAAAAAGAATCAATCAGACAATAAAGTAGAGGTCAAGGAGACCAATTCCAATGAGGTACAACAGGGACATCAAAATGTAAATGAAAATAGATACATGGGTCCTAGACCCAATACGCATTATCACAAGGATAACAGATATTGGAACAAAAATAAATATCATCATGATAGGGATAGACGAGGGTCAGGGAACTATAGGGGTAGGCAACATAGTTGGAAAGGACAACAGAGTTACCATACTACCAGACAAGAATATGCACCCAAAGAGAAAGAAAGGGAGGATGTTTTTGTGGATGAGGAGAGACCATCCACATCAGCGTCTTCTTTTTTAGAACGGAAGCAACAGAGAGAGAGACCAGGGGAAGTAATAAAAGCACAACTGAAGGAGGACACCAAATCCCATACTCCTCAGAAAAGGAAGATAGAAAGCCCACAAAAAGAGGAACGAGAGGAGGGACAAAAACCAGCATCAAAAAAGCAAACAGTGTAAGAAAGCAGCAGACTGGTATATTTAATCTAAGCGACACCACTCTCACCCAAGAGCATATTAACATACTGCAAAGAGGCTTAGCTTTTGCCCCCACAAATAAGATCAACACATTCAATACATATATTGATGTGAGTAAGTTTGCTAGAAACCTAACCCTCAAAAAATACTTCCTAAAACAAAACTTGACACATGAGGTCACTCAGGGTGGAATCTCCACTTGTGAGAGATTTGTTCATACAGCATGTAAAAAGAACTCCATATTCTTTCCAAGCTATTTAAAAGGAGGACACATAGACACATTCACAAAATCAGTTCAAGAAGATATTGAAAAGCTAGAGAGAGACAAGAAACCAAGAACCCTGAAAAATCTAACGAAAGGTGAATTAAAAGCAGTTGACGAGTTGTCCAAAAGACAGGACATTGTAATCAAACCGGCAGATAAAGGGGGGGGGGTGGTTATCTTAAATAGAAGAGATTACGATATAGAATCCCACAGATTATTAGGTGACAGTGAAACATATAAACTACTACAGGGTAACCCAACAGAACAATACAAAAAAGAACTATTGGGACTACTAAATGAAGGATTAAGGGATGGGATTCTAACAAAATCAGAATGGGAATACCTAAACACCGAGTCCCCAAGAGTCCCAATCTTCTATTACTTGCCTAAAGTGCACAAGAGCACCACCCACCCCCCAGGACGCCCTATAGTCTCAGGGATAAAATCCCTAACCGCTAACCTCTCGGGCTACATAGACACATTTTTAAAGAGTACAGTTAGGAACTTGAGATCCTATGTGCAGGACAGTATTCAGATAATCAACACTGTACAGAATATGACATGGAGCGATAACTACCTTTTGGTTACATGTGATGTGTGCACATTGTACACAGTGATAGATCACACACAAGGATGTAACGCAGTTAGGGATACCCTTCTTCGAAATGGGGAATTAGACCCAATACAAACCAGATTCATTGTAGACTGTATTCGACATATACTTAGCCATAATTACTTTTGGTATGACGACAAGTACTATTTGCAAATCAGGGGCACTGCTATGGGCACCAGATTTGCCCCAAACTATGCCAACATTTTTATGGGCATGTGGGAAGACGAATACATCTGGTCCAACCATGAGTTTGGGGCAAGTCTGGTGTCCTGGCAGAGATACATTGACGATATTCTGTTTGTATGGGACGGGAGCCTGGAGAGACTACAGCTATTTCTAACCACACTTAACAACAATCCCTACAACCTGAAGTTCACATATAAATATAGTCAAACGACCATCGACTTTTTAGATTTACAGTTATATGTGTTGAATGGGGTTTTAGAAACCAAAACGTTTGTAAAAGAGGTGGACTGCCATAATTTCTTGATGGGGGATAGTGGTCATCTAGATAGGTGGATAAATAACATCCCCCTGGGCCAACTACAAAGAGTAAAACGAAACTGTACTCAGGATAACGTTTTCCAGGAACAAGCAAATGATCTAATGGAAAAGTTTATTGATAGAAAATACAAGAAAGAAGTTGTAGATGAGGCCTTTAGCAGAGTCAAACAGATGGAGCGTAAAGACTTGTTAACTTACAAATCAAAAGAAATCAAAGAAAATAGAGGTGAGGAAGGCAAAATATCTGTGCCATTCGTTACACAATTTACGAGCTCCTCCAAACATATTAGGAAGATATTCCAAAAGCATTGGAATATTCTCCAAAAAGACCCTATTTTACAAGGGATTTTACCAACTAAACCCGAAATTATTTTCACCAAGGCCCCTAACCTTAAACAGAGATTAGCTCCCAGCTGTTTGAAAAAAGAATGCATCAAACCTGTAAGTATAACAAATGGCTTCTATAAGTGTCTGACATGCAGAGGCTGTAAATTATGCCAAAATACATCAAAGTCTTATAAACAAATAACATCTGCAACAACAAATGAAGAGTTTGAAATAAAGGATTTTATTGACTGCAACTCAAGTCATGTAATATACATGCTACAGTGCCCATGTAATAAACAATACATAGGGAGGACAACACGTAAATTAAAACTAAGAATTGCTGAACACGTGAAAAATATAGAAAGAGGTTTTGTCCAACACAGTGTATCAAAACACTTTAAGGAATACCACGGCCAAAACCCAAATGGTCTACAATTTGTTGGAATAGACAAAATTCATCCCAATTGGAGGGGTGGGAACCAGGTCATAAAAATATCCAGACAGGAAACTTTCTGGATTTATACCCTAAAAACGTTAGCACCTTTGGGTATGAATATTGATATTGACCTGGGGTCCTTCCTGAGAGAGTAATATTAATATCCTACTCGACATACCTCTATATTTTCGGTACTGTATTCATTTAAGTGTTCTTGTCCATATTCCATCTTCCCCTATGTAGGCCTGTAAGATGCCTCCCAAAAATCCTTTGAACTGTTGTACAAATCTTAGACTGTCAACCCCTGCTTAAGAGAAGTAAGATAAGCCAAATTATCTGTTTAGTCTGAGTGTTATAAAGTAGGAAGAATGTAATTACTGTTCAATGGCCTTTGGTGTTCTTGATTACTGAAAGTACTGCTCCTCTTTCTTGACTTCAATTCGCTTAGCTTATGGGAAGATCATGTAATAGGTGCTTATCCATCCTGTCCCCCCTGGAAGCTTTTATGTTTATTATGTTTATTATTAGTGTGTAGCTATCTCTTACCCCAATATGACTGTGGGTTGAATCACTCTTGATACCATCTAACTCATGCCATTAGTACTAATATAATGCTCCACATGATATAGTGGATTATATAGTGTAAATACTGTGTCATAGAAAACAATCAGGAACACCAACAGTATAGATCTATAAGGGTTTACCAAGTAACGATTACTATGTCAATCATAGAAATAATCTTTACTATGCTCGCAATGTTTAATACCGAAGTAAATAAGTTTTTTCATGCTCTGATTATGTTCTACCTAAGCCACAGGAAAATTTTAATATGTTGTATCGGAAATATGATATGTGGTATGTCCACTTATAGCGTTTAATTTGGGTCTGTTGTTTATCAAAGATACCAGCTACCAAATTATTCATCTGTATTTAAGTCTCTGTTTCACTTAGCTATATATAGATTTGTGTATATCGTAATCTATTAACTCCTGACTCAATGTCTCTCATCTGTATATATAGTCTAGATCCAATATTTAGTAATATTCTTGTTGTCATATCTGACTAAATTTTCTGGTCCCTTCATTATCAATAAGCTTGATGTGTCATTATGATGATTTGCCAATACACTATCCAAATATAACACATTGTTGACTTCCAGTCCTAAGTATAAATCTCTCTATTGCTGGCACTTAAAGAGTTGGCTCTAAATTATTTGCTAAAAAGAACCTATGCCAATTTAGTGAGCTCTGGCAGTATTTAAAAATTGTATATATGCATATTCTAGCCTTAACAATGTATACAACTTGTCTTAATGGTAGGGGCATTAAGCTCCATTTAATTCACCTTCTAACTGTTCTTGTGTGTGTATGAAAAAATTTCGTTGTGTTTTCTGTTACCCAACCTAGCGATTCTAGTTGTCATACAACATATATAGTGTCTAAATTTCTATTCTAATACCAATTGGCACAATTAGATATATGAGGTTAGCTTATGTTCCTCAATAAGATCCCTGATTAGTTTATGTACTCAATATGATCCCTGATTAGATTAGGGAAACAAGAGATTATGGCATTACAGCCAATTGACTCTATAGGCTAAGGCATAAACCAGTATTGTCAAATGTATACATTATGTAATTATCTCTTCTTAAAGTACATATAGGTATCGCCAGTCTGGGTAATAGGAACATTTGGTTCATCTTGTGTTCACCATTCGTTTTTAATTAGTACCCGTCACGGAGGTAATGTGTTTAATATAATTGTTTGCAAGCATCCAATCAGTCACAGGAGGTGGGTATATATACCAGGGGTGGGGAGATACAATGGTATTATGCCCCTGAGGAAGCCCTAGAGGAGAAACGCGTAGGGCAGACCCTGCAGTCATTGCAGGCATTGCAAACCGAGCAGAGTGAGACGCGCTGCAGAACGGAGTGGAGATAGCGCTGTGACGTCATTGGAGGTCGAAGTCTCGCGAGAATTGGAGCCGGAGCACGTGACGCGGAAGTAAACCAGGCTAGCAGCAGTGCAGTGGACCGGACAGCTTACTCTACGAGTGTGAGAGACTCAATTCAAACTCTCAACTGCTTGAAATTATTTCACACCATGTGAGTGAGATACTGTTTGTTATTTTTTAGATAGTTTTTACAATAAAAGGTTTTATACTATTTTTGTTCCATTGTCCCTCTTCCCCTTCCCCCCCCCCCCCTCCCTGGTGAGCTATATCCCATGCTAAGGAGACACGCAGCTACAGATGAAAAGGTGACCCCTGAAGCAAGCAGCAGTCGTGGAGAGTCTGAGATTCATGCAAACAGCAAAGAAATCCCAGCAGCAGTGTTCCTGAATCCCAGTGGTGGATTAAAGGCTTTTATTTGGCTGATTAAGTGTAAGTGTATACCTTACCACCTTAACTCTGAAAGTAACAGACATACTGCCCTATGATATTTTTCTCTTTGTTTCTTTCCTGGCTTATTTGCGCCTAGGTCATCTCTTCTCTACATTATCCATTGCGGCAAGTGTGGAGCCGCAGACCTAATTGGCTGCATTCAAGCAAGAATAGATTGTAAGGTATAACACCTCCTGTTTGACTGATTGGCAAGGGGTAGTTAATATTTTTACTACTACAACCCCACTAAGTGTTTGGAATTTGCGCTGATTGTATTCTGTTTTTTCTATATATATATATATATATATATATATATATATATATATATATATATATATATATATCTTTTGAATAAAATGGTCTTTTAGTTTAACCCTTTGGCCAAAGTGTTGTAAGCCCTTGAGCCCTTCCAAGGTGGACACATCTCAAGGGTCCTAACACTAAAATAAATTCTTAATAACCTGTACATTACTAGGAAGAATGATTTATAATAAATCTGTCAAAATTAGTTGCATAGTTTGATTGTGACAAATCTAATACAGAGTGCTTTTCCTGGTAATGTACAGGTTAATAAGAGCTTCAATCAGACTTAGAACTATGCAACTAAAAGGGTTAAACTAAAAGACCATTTTATTCAAAAGATATCTTTTTATATTTATATATAGTGTTCAACAAATAGGCATAACCACACGCCCGTGGCGAGTGGATTTAGGCCGCTGGCGAGCCGTACTGTGGCTCTATGAATTCCCCTGCTCTCGTCAATTTTTTATTTTTTTTAAATAAATAAATAATCCCCCTCCCTGATTGGGTTGACGCGGGGAAGAGGGCCGGCAGTCAGCTCTGGGTTATCCCCTTCCCCCGTTCTCCTCCCCCTGCTGCCCCTGATCTCCTCCCCCTCCTGTCCACGAACTCCTCCCCCCCTGCCACCGATCGTTGCTTGCTGCCCGGAGCGGGAGGTAGGCAGCGGCAGTGTGGACCTCTGAAGGGGGTGCGGCGTCCGTTTGAGGGGGGGGGGGGTGCTGCGTCAGCGTCCGCTTGAGGGGGGTGTGTGCTGCGGCGGCGTCCGCTTGGGGGGGGGGTGCTGCGATGGTGTCTGCTTGGGGGGGGAGTGTGCTGCAGCGGCGTCCGCTTCCGCTTCGGGGGGGGGTGCTGCGGCGGCATCCGCTTCGTGGGGTGGGGGGTGCTGTGGCGGTGTCCGCCTCATGGAGGGGGGGCGGCCCCCCCTGCCTTGTAGAGACCCTGCTGCTGTGCGGAGGCCCCCGCTGCCATGTGCGACCCCCCCTGCCTTGCAGAGGCCCTCCTGCCGTGTGGAGGGCCCACTGCAGTGCGGAGGCCCCACTGCCGTGCGGAGGCCCACTGCTGCCTTGCGGGTGAGTGTGTGTGTGTGTGTGTGTGTGTGAGTGACAGTGGGTGAGTGTGTGTGTGTTACAGTGTGAGACAGTGACTGTGTGTGTGTGTGTGTGTGTGTGTGTGTGTGTGTGTGTGTGTGTGTGTGTGTGTGTGTGTGTGTGTGTCTGACTGAGTGACTGTGTATGTGTGTGTGGGTGACTGAATGACTGACTGACTGTGTGAGTGAGTGTGTCTGTGAGTGTGTGTGTGTCTGTGAGTGTGTCACCCTCTCTCCCTCTTCCTCTCCCTGTGTCACGCTCACCCTTTTCCTGTCGCCCTCACCCTCTCCCTGTCTCCCTCACCCTCTCCCTGTCGCCATCACCCTCTCCCGGTCGCCTTCACCCTCTCCCTGTCACCCTCTCCCTGTGTCACCCTCTCCGTTTCACCCTCTCCGTTTCACCCTCTCCCTGTTTCACCATCTCCCTGTGTTGCCCTCACCCTCTCCCTGTCGCCCTCAACCATTCCCTGTGTCACCCTTTCCCTGTCGTCCTCACCCTTTCCCCCTCACCCTTTCCCTGTCGCCCTCACCCTTTCCATGTCGCCCTCTCCCTTTCCCTGTCGCCCTCACCATTTCCCTGTCGCCCTCTCCCTTTCTCTGTCGCCCTCTATCTCTGTCGCTCTCTCTCTGTCTTTGTCTCTCATTCTCTCTCTGTGTGTGTTCTCTCTCCCTGTGTCTCTCTCTCACCCACTCTCTCTCTCACCCACACTCTATCTTTCACACTCTGGATCTCTTATTTACCCTATATATCTTAACTGCCCTATACCTACACCGAAATAACCTATACTGCTTTCTTCCAGATCTAACTCTCAAGCTTCACACGGAAGACATCGGAATCCCCCCCTAAACCAGAAGACAGGTAAGGAACACCTCCCCTCCAATGTATAACATTCCGGGAATGAGGGTACCTGGACATTGAGGGACTGCGGATCAGGTAAGATCCCAGACGGGATTGCTGCTGTATATATTTTGACCCAGGGGCGTCCAGGAACTAGTTACGGGGTTCAGGAAACTAGTCATTCACATCTGGCTTTTTTTTCAAAATCCAACATACACATACACACACACACACACACACACACACACACACACACACACACACACACACACACACACACACACACACACACACACACACACACACACACACACACACACACACACACACACACACGTAACAAGGACTAATTGTAGTATAATGTAATAGAATAAATAAACTAATGTCAAAAACGAATGTTGTTCTTACTAGGAATTTATTCATTTTTTTTTTTAAATCGGGTCTGGGGGCGGGGCTAGGTGGCGAGTAGATTTATTGTTCGGCGAGTAGATTTTTGGGTGATTTGTTGACCACTGTATATATATCTATATATATATATATATAAATATATATATATATAGGCACTGTACCGTGTATCTGTGTTAATGGATGTAGCACTGAGCTCTGTCTGTGTTTCATGTTCTGTCTCTGGTTTTAAATATATATTGCCATGCTCAGTAGCACTCTTCTTTGAACTTATATGCATATATATTGTGGTTATTTTGGGGGTTCAATATGAGCTTATTGGGGTTCTGTGTGTTTTTTTACTGGAAACTGCCTGAGCACTGCCCTGACCACATAAGATATTATATTTATTGGAAATATGTTGTAAGATCTGTTTAACGCATTTACAGTATTTAAACATTCTTTGCCTCTGTGTTTACCAGGGAAGAATCAATTTCAATTGTAGTGCCGCAGGAGGAAGCCACAACCTCCATATTAATTAACAATTGGTTAACTGAGGAAGAAGTTCATAGGCGGCTTGAAAAAATTAAAGTAAATAAGGCACCTGGCCCAGATGGCATACATCCAAGAGTTCTCAAGGAGTTAAACTCAGTAATAGCCAAACCATTACATTTAAAATTCAAGGACTCCATTTCCACACGCTCAGTACCACAAGATTGGTGTAAAGCAGATGTGGTGCCTATATTTAAAAAGGGAGCTAGATCACAACCGGGGAATTACAGACCTGTAAGCCTGTCTTCAATAGTGGGGAAGGTACTTGAAGGTTTAATACGGGATAATATTCAGGAATACCTAATGGAAAACAAAATTATTAGTAATAGTCAACATGGATTTATGAAGGATAGATCATGCCAAACTAACCTTATTGTTTATTTGAGGAGGTAAGTAGGAATTTAGAGCAGGGTAATGCAGTTGATGTGGTCTACTTTGATTTTGCAAAGGCTTTTGCTACGGTCCCACACAAAAGATTGGTGTACAAAATAAAGCAAATTGGACTCTGTAGAAATATATGCACCTGGATTGAAAACTGGTTGAAGGATAAACAACAGAGGGTTGTCAGGAATGGAACATTTTCAGGTTCGACTAAGATCGTTAGTGGAGTACCTCAGGGATCGGTACTGGGACCCCTGCCTTTTTACTTATTTATTAATGACCTTGATGATACGAAATTGTCCAAGGTAGTAGAATCAGAGCAGGATGTAATATCTCTCCAGAAGAACTTGGAGAGACTGGAAACTTGGGCAGGTAAATGGCAGATGAGGTTTAATACAGATAAATGTAAGGTTATGCATTTGGAAAGCAAGAATAAACAAGTATGTTACAAATTACATGGGGATAAATTGGGGGAATCCTTGATGAAGACGGATTTAGGAGTGCTTGTAGACAGCAGGCTTAGCAATAGTGCCCCAAAGTCATCCAGTAGCTGCAAAGGCAAACAAGATCTTATCTTGCATTAAATGGGCAATGGATGGAAGGGAAGTAAACATAATTATGCCCCTTTACAAAGCATTAGTAAGACCACACCTTGAATATGGAGTACAATTTTGGGCACCACTCCTTAGAAAAGACATTCTGGAACTAGAGAGAGTGCAGAGAAGAGCCACCAAATTAATAAAGGGGGTGGACAATCTAACTTATGAGGAGAGGCAAGCTAAATTAGATTTATTTACATTAGAATAAAGGCATCTAAGAGGGGATATGATAACTATATACAAATATATTCGGGGACAGTACAAGGAGCTTTCAAAAGAACTATTCATCCCAAGGGCAGTACAAAGGACTCAAGATATTTCACCAGCAACAAAGGAAATGGTTCTTTACAGTAAGGGCAGCTAAAATGTGGAATTCATTACCCATGGAGACTGTGATGGCAGATACAATACATTTGTTAAAAAAAAGGTTGGACATAATTTTAGAATGGAAAGGTTTACAGGGATATACCAAATAAGTAAACATGGGAAAAATGTTGATCCAGGGAATAACCCATTTTGCCAATTCTTGGAGTCAGGAAGGAATTTATTTTTCCCCTTATGAGATATCATTGGCTGATATGTCATTGTTTTTTTTTTGTTTGCCTTCCCCTGGATCAATAAGTAAGTATAGATATAGGATAAAGTATCTGTTGTCTAAATTTAGCATAGGTTGAACTTGATGGATGCATGTCTTTATTCAACCTCATCTACTATGTAACTGATGCTGAGTTACACCTTGCAGAGTACAGTACTTTATAACAAGAGCTTACAGAAGGGCACTCATCACCAATACATACTGTAATATATAGGTCAATTGGAATGGTCAATTGTGCCTAGTAATCCTGTCTCAGCTACAGAATAGGGCATGTGTGGAACAAGACAGCCCCTTGCTCTTATTCCACATTGCAGGAGATGACCTGAATATGTCTTATTTTATTTTAAATCCCTTTTTATGTTTTGATTTCACATAATCTAATACTAATTGATTTCACAGGCTAACAATGTGTTTACTAGTGTTTGGTTTCAACAATCTGTTTTTAATGGGTTCATTTCTAGTCCTTTTATGATGTGAATTAATCAATATTATTTGCCTGTTCAACTTCTCTATGACATTTATCATTGAATAGAACACCAGTTTGTATAGATTGGTCTCCTACATTGGCGTTCAAAAGCTTTCGCTTGCTGGGATTGATGTTAATGCCAACGTTTTACCTCTCCACATGTAAGCAACAAATAGGAGGTCTAAGGAGTCTCCTATTCTTAGCAGTTTAAGCACAAACAGGATCTAGCAGTAGCCATAATTACTCTTAACCTCAGCAGCAGTTCCTTATTGTAAAAAGGTGATGGTACTAAGTTGCACAGCACTAAACAAGGCCTAAACCTGCAGGTGCCCGTTCATATAGAAAAATGGGTGTATTTAAAAAGGTGTCCTTTCCATCTTTTCCTAAGACAAATATCGTTTAAACATATTACATATTACTTCAAACTCTGCCCTGTTACTTAGGCTAAGGGCATACAGCCTTCGCCCGTGCGTACGCGTGCGATGGCTGTGACATCACCCGCGTGAAGCGGGTGCATTTTTTGTCCATGGTAAATGCGCTGTGTGGGGCGTCACGGAGCTGGTTCACCCTCATTGGGCGAAACGCTCACATGACCTGGCTTTCGCGCCGAGAAATCAGTTTCAACTGATTTCTCGCGCAACGCGCCCCCCCCTCCTGCTGTCGCCTGCGCGGTCTATTGGCGCGGTCAATTCTTTTAGGCAATGTGATCGCTCCCCGTGCGGAGGTGAGGCATTATGGACCTGCCCTTAAAGCATTGTCCTCTCCTTCTGTGAAGCATAGGACCACATTTTTTCAGGGCACGTAGACAACAGGGGGTGTAAAGCTAGAATTGGTTTGAGGTTTACCCAATATTTACATTCCTGTGTAGTGTTCTGAGGTATGTGGAAATGCATTTAGAGGAACAATGAAGGTGGTTTTTTTATTATTATTATTATTTTCTAACAGGTTTGAAGCAGTGGGTTTCTGGAGCTGAACCCCCGTTCATTTCAGCGATGGGGTCCCTTTGCTTCCAGAGATACTTACCTCTGAAGGGGGTGCTGGTATCTCTGCAAAGTTTAAAGCTTTCGGGTCACCTGGGCCAAAAGGAAGCCAAACCTGATGACATCACGGCTTCCTATTAGCCTGCAGGGTGTGGGAGCTCTGAAAGTCTGCTATTACATGATCCCAGCTAGCCGAGACCCTGCACCCCCTACAGAGGTAAGTATCTCTGCAAACAGGGGGTCCCCGTAGCTGAAATGAATGGGTTCAGCTTCAATGCTATGTTTAAAAAAAAAAATCTATTCTGGGGGGAAAAAAAAAAACCTGCCTGTATTGCCTTTATAGCCTTTTAGTGCTAAAATGGCAGGTAATACAGTATATTGCTTTTCAGCGTATTCCTGATTACTGTGGCACAGAAGGCTTTACAATCTGATTACTTTGAGTACAACAGTGCAGCTTTTTTATAAAATTACGCTCATCGGAACACTTCACTTTGCCCGTCTATGTTAACAGACGAATGTGCTCGTCGTATAACTCTGAAATCCAAATTAATTTGCAATCCAATGTATTTTTTTTTATTCTTTTAGATTCAAATTCTTGGTAGATAAATGAAACATGCATTCTGCCAGTAACTAAAATAATATTTGGCAATCTTAAGTACAGTACTTATAACTGGAGTAAGTCACTCTAAAATGTAAAAGATATACTGTATCACGTTTACACTTAACGTGGGTCTAAAGACCTCATATTTCCATATTCTTGTGTAAATTAAAACGCATAATTTTTATGTTCATATTGTAAAACATTGATATATCCCCTGATACTCATACAAAGAAGAAAAAAAGGCAGATCTTTTGTATCATACAGTACAAGACATTTCCTCATGTAATCACAATGGTAATCACAATGAGAGGCACATTATGAGATAAATAAAATCGAGAAAATAACTCCAGGAGATATGATGAAGTCCCACAGCCAGCAAGAGAGAGACAGGAACAGAACAAAAGTGGATACCAGGTGAATCGTGTGAAATGTGAAAGCTATATGGGAAGAGTCTGTTCAGAAGCGCTTGATACTGTATGTGAAGGGAATGATGCACAGCAATAAACTGCAGGGAACAAGAAAAAAAATACAGAATGAGTAAGCTTGACTGTGAGGGTCAGATCAGGCCAACATAACCACCCTGCCCTCAGGAAAACAAGCAATCGCAATGCAATCACAAAACAACAATTTCCCAGCAAACCACTGATGGTTAGTAAGGCTTTAGATTTGAAGTCAGTGCATTCCAAAAAACACAATGGCATGAGTAACAGGAAGTGAAACAAATAGATCAACCTTACACAGGCACGTAGGAGAGGAAGAATCTGTCAGAAATTAGCCATAAGTCTCCCAGTGCAAAAAACATTAAGAAGCTGGACGCAACTTGATCTTCTCTCAACTTTAGAAAGACAACAACGTCCAAAATACTTCACACACATTAAGGGCGTCATGGGAAATTATGACCTGTGGCTTCCAGCAGGGATTGTGGCACTTTTCATAAAGTGTTTTCCCGGGATGGTGGCCACAGGAACAGTACGTTTTGTTCTTAAAATTCTGAGTATTAAAGCAAATTACAGAATAAAAAAAAGGAGCCATCATAAAATTAATAGAGGACACAATTTCCTCGGCCGTGTTTACTAAGCTGTGCACACAGCTCTGCTCTTCCTGCTGCCGTTCACTTCAATGTACATTGCGCCAATAAAGTGCTTGCAATACGTGGTATATCTGGATGATATACTGGCACATATTTACTAAGAAGTCTTCTGCCATAAGACACATATTGGTAGACACCTCACCGCCCATTCACTTGAATAGGCTGGAAGGTGTCTCTCAGCGCTGTGCCTTTTATACCAAATCCTGATTCTCTGGTTGGGTTAGAAGCTCTAACTCTCTGGACAGATACGGTTTGCATATGAGGTCAATTTAAAAGGAATTAAATCCCTGATTAATTCAGCGCCATTACCTCAGTATATTAAGGGTGAACTAATAACCGGGGTGGATTTCCTAGGTTAGAACTAGGTGACCAGTATCGTTTTTGTTCAATTTTTGTTAAATAAAGGCATGTACCTGTATAAGTATTTTAAAATTATGTTGCAAACTCAGTTACAGTACAACAGTGTAACAGACCTGAGCAGGTTTGGGCTTTGCTCCAGCGATAAGATAATCAGACTTTGCCTAAAAGCTAATTACAAACAGGTGCAATAATCGGGGCGAGCCAAGGCAGATATAATGACAGTAAATCCAGGAAACCTCAGGTTATGTTTAGAAACATTCTAAGTGTAAAACCATCAAAGATGATTAAAAAATTGTACTTGCCTAATTTTCATTTGAGGAGACATCTGTCACCTATCAAATATACTTTATTACTATCCTTAGCTCAAATTGATGTGAAACTGAACCTCTAAAATACTTCAATGGTTCTTTGCAGCCTGTCCATGATTAACTGATGTAAGAAAAACCACAATATTAAAACCATATGGGCAATGTTGTAAGATTTCAGATTAGCAATTTCAGTGTTAAAATTCAGTTATTGGAGCAAGAAATGCCTATAGCGCTAGGAAATAAAGAAAAAAATATATTGCAAAAAATTTGGGAAAAGTTTTTTTTTTTTTTTTTTAAAGATGGATCTGTAAAACTCACAAACTAATTTCTTTGGATATATTCTTTGTAAGTATAAACGGATTCGGTGCAGGATTTTCACAAATCGTCACTCCTATTAGTAACTCCAAAGATGGAAAAAAAAGAGAGAGAAATCCATAGCATAATAATGTATTTCTATTGGATAAATGGTGGTACAACCCGCTAACATTTCACTCACATTTAAAATATTAAAAACAAGAATGCCGGACAGAGGCTGATAGCACAATCGTCCACCCCGTGCCAGCGCCATCTGAGCCTTCCATTCTAATACGAAAAATACTTAAATGGTTGTTTGCAGCCTTCGAATGATTAACTACTTCATAATGTACCTTGTGTCTGTGTCACATGTACGAATAACCACAAGATTAAAACCATCTGGGCAATAAAGTGAGGTTTCAGATTAGCAATTTCAGTGTTAAATTATAGCTAAGGCCCAATTAAATATGCTATGAAGACGTCTCTCCTATGCTGGAGAGGATATTGGCCCCATTCATTTGAATGGAGATGAGCTGTTCATTAGCACTGGGAATAAAGTGCAAAAGCTTATTGAACAGGGGCCTAAAACATCTTGACCCGTCATCTAGACACTGTTTGCTGGCAGAAGAGGCCATCAGTGACGTCGGGGGCGGGAGTGGAAAGACACTGACTGACACACACACACACAAACACACACTGACTGACACACATACACAGAGACACACAGACCCACACAGACAGACACTGACTGATGCACACATACAAGGAATTCACAGTTACTATAAATATAGAAGTGCAAATAGCTAAAATACGCATTCTAAGTCAAACTTCTTTGCGTTTTGGCACTGAAATTGTGTTTTGATTTTTAATTAAAAACATCACCAACACAAATACAATTTCTGTGACAAAATAGTGACAAAAGACAAAGAAGTTTCACTTAAAATGTGCATGCTCGGCGCGCACACACTTTTTTTAAAATTATTATTAATATATCAAGATAAATTGCATTAGTTTGGTGTGTGCCTAAATATAGAGACCGAAGGAGTGAAGTAAGTTGTTATGTGATGCTCTGGGCCAGTTGGGACTGGTGCATTGTGGGTGCGCGGGGCCTCTTACCTGGTTCAGGGCCGTCATGACGTAATCTGATTGTCACGTTACGCACGGGGGCTTCTTGGCCACCCTTGCATCATGTGATGTTGCATAGTCATGCGATGCTGCAAAGTCACGTGACTTCAGTTGGGAACAGGAGATGTCGGCGCTTACACAGGCCCCATGATACATTGTTACATCACGATTATTTGAAAATGCTACATTCCTTTTGTTTCAAGATGTCTCATGCTCACTTTTAGAGCACAGATACGGAGTCTTGCTCCATTTTTTCTATCACAGCGGGCTATATTGTAATAGTGAAGTGCTTTGAGCCCACAAAGTCTGATTTGAAGTTAGTCATTTCTTCCTTAACCAGTTTATGCCAGATTCATGACGTTTCTTGCTTTAGGCACATAGGGCCCCGTGTATTAAAATAGAGAAAAACTGCATCCATTTTTGCTCCAAAGTTGTGCTACAGTACATGTACCAAGCTTGTCGTAACAATTTCTTACATCTGGCTCAGATTTTTAAGCTCCGAAATTTACATCACCTTGGACGTGGTGGATAATCTGACACTGACTGGAAGGCGAAAAAGTAATGCACAACAGAGCACAATTTTATACATCTCATAATCTGCACATCTTGCAACTCCTCCCCAATGCCTCCTTTTGACATTCCCCAAATTGCAAGCTGAAATACATGGCACAAAAACTGGAGCAAAGTCCCTGATGATAACAGCTGCAGCACAGGAATGATGCTGTTTGCTCCTTAGTAAACAGACCCCAAACACTAAAGAGATGAACAATAAATTAGTGACACTGCAGCCAATCATCTTGCTTTGGTACATAGCTCATTTCTCTGTATTTCAAATGTGAGTAAAACATCAAAGCGATGAAAGAAAACAAGTAATTTCAAATATTTTCCATCTACAGTATTTGAATTTGTCATGTTCTCGCTATCGAGATGAAATAAAAATTTAATTAGGCAACAGAACTAGTACTTTTTGTTGAAACAATTCAAGATGCCATGTACAGTACTGTATAATAACGACAGCTCAGTTTGTACAAATGTCACTGACTTCTTTGAATAAATCTTTAAAAAATATTTTGCAGATTCCAATGATTTTTCTGCACATTCCATATACAGAATTTCCTTGAGTTGGGGCTTTTCTCCGCTTTGGGTTGATGCCGTCAGTAATGTTGTCCTGTTTGTAAATCTGCTTGCCCTTTCTCACCCATTTTTTTTCTTCCCATTTTAGCTTACATTTGGGTTTTTCAGAGCAAGGCTAGTCTAATTTTAGGACGTCTCTGCTAATCCACCCATATTTCTTAGCACTTTTTGGAAACAAAAATGGCCTGGCAAGCCAATAATGTGGGTATAGCACATGGTATTCCCCTCATCTAGTGACAGCTGTGGTGGACTCGCAGTAATAAATTTAGCATGGTCCTGCTCACCAGCTTGGGTAACAAATAATACATTATTGTAGGGATTGCAACTTTAACTATACTCACAATCAAATGCCGATTGCCTTCAAACTGCGTCTGGACCTTCTCAAGTCAAACTTTGCAACTGACGTCTACAGTAGATATGTGCAATGTTGACCCACTTTGGTTCGCAAAAGTGCAAGAAGGATGAAGAGTTCGTTGAATTTTTCTTTTCCATTTACCATACATAATTTTTTTTTGGCATAACTTTTTTAATATCTGGTTATACCCGTAAATATTTAAAACTTTGCAAGCAAAAAAGTAAAATAGTTCCGATTTTGTATAAATCAATTTTTATACAGACATTTCAAATGTGTAATAAAACTGGCAAAATATGTTACATGTGGCATATTCTATGGGTTTCCATAAGGAAATATGCAATGCGGACATTTGGCGGTTAGAAAACGTTGCCACTTTTGAACTTTCTAGTCCAGAGACAGTCATTTTTAATCTCCCGTTGAATCCCAAGACTTCTTAGCCATTATTTCCCATATGCTGTGTATAGTACACAAGAATTGTCTAAGCCAGAGGTTCTCAACTCCAGTCCTCAAGACCCTCCCACCTCCCCCCAACAGGTCAGATTTTGAGGATATCCCTGCTTCAGAACAGGTGACACAGTCAAAGCCTGAGCCACTGATTGAGCCACCCGTGCTGAAGCAAGGATATCCTGAAAACCTGACTTGTTGGGGGGTGGGGTGGGGGTGGTCTGGAGGACTGGCGCCTTCTAATGGGGTAACATTGGAGTTCTCATACAGATGTAGAAGAAAGTCGGTTTTAACGCAAAATATCACAGAGTTTCCATAAGATTCAATGGCAGAATATCACAACATCTCCCACCATCTAGCCCCGAAAGGGAACACTAAAGCTTATTACTGTACGTCTGTAGATGTTGTTGTATTCAGGCATTTAAAGGGGCAATTTCATACGGCAGAGGGGAAAAAAAGGTAAAAAATTTCAAAAGCAATGTGTCGGTGTCAAGTAAAATGCTGACTTATTTGCGTATTTTTATCTTTTTATTTTATTTCAGGGTTGTTGAATTCTAATATAATATGGTAATTGTTTAAAAAATGACGCTGCCATCCTGAGCCGAGCAAACTAACTTGAGGGGAAAATTCTGTATGAACGCTCTTCCTACATACACGACAATTTATAACAATAACAATAATAATAAAAAATAATAATAATAAATGGAAATAGTGTCAATCATCTACAGTACATTTAACCTGTTGCACACGCCACTGCACTAAGTTCATTTTTGTCAAATGAATGACAGCTCTTTTTCGACCTTACAGTTTTTTATTAGCTGATGTCCCATCTAAAAACATTTTTTTTAATCTCCCCACATTGCATGTGAAGAATTCTTATCTAGTTCCAATAAAATAACATGCAACATATCTTACATTCTCCAGATTGCTAATACTGCACTGCAACAATTTAGAGCTGTATTTTAATCACAAGAACAAACCACATTTTTACTGAAGTTGACATAAAAGAACAGTAATCTTGTCTTCTTTGCTAGTTTTGTTTTCACTATCTAACCACAAAGCATATCATGTTCTTCTTGGAACGAGTTCAGAGCACTGAGAATTTCATCCTAAGACTCTGGATGGTCAGACTACCATTGAACAAGTCGATCAGGCTTTTTCGGGCAAATAATGATGAGTTGCTGTAGCAACCCTCTTTTTTTTTTTTTTTTTTCCACCTACGTTTTACAATTTCACCTGGTAAGTTCCTGTTGACAAGTGTATGTCATGTCTTTAATAAACAGCGTTCCAACTACTTACAATAAATCATGGAGACGTCAACAAATATTAATATGAACATATGCAACATTTTCAATTTTAGAAAATACAAAAATCTTCATCTCCCCTTGTTCGATACACATCCTAGTTTAATTCTCATCCAATCTACCATTATGTCCTTGTTAAGTTTCTAAAATGGACTGGTAGAAACACTCAAATATTCCCCCACTTCAATTTTATTTGCTAAATCCCTCTGTCCAATTTTCAGTTCCCCCTCATTCTCCTCTGATACATTTCTGGCACACCCTGAAATCATATTAGACTTATTGGGCTATCTTGCCTCTTATGGTCCATAGAATGGCCATCATGCTCTCTACTACAGAGCTCTTCAACTGGTGGCCCTTTATGTGGCTTTTGGACTCATTACTTCTGCTAATTTCATAGATGTTGCTCAGCTAAATTTAACACGGAAACTGACTTGTAAATCCATAACATGTAAAAAAATAAATATATATACAGTTAGGTCCAGAAATAATTGGACACCGATACAAGTTTTGTTATTTTGGCTGTTTAGCAATATAAATTAAAGTTAAAGTTAAATAATGAATATGGGCTTAAAGTGCAGTCTATCAGCTTTAATTTGAGGGTGTTCACATCCAAATTGAAGGAAGGGTTTAGGAATTACATCTCTTTAATATGTAGCTCAATCTTTTTCAAGGGACCAAAAGTAATTGGACAATTGACTCAAAAGCTGTTTTATGGACAGGTGTGGGCTATTCCTTCGTTATTTCATCATCAATTAAGCAGGTAAAAGGTCTGGAGTTGATTCCAGGTGTGGCATTCACATTTGGAAGCTGTTGCTGTGAACCCACGACATGTGGTCAAAGGAGCTCTCAATGCAAGTGAAACAGGGCATCCTTAGGCTGCAAAAAAAAAAAGTAAATCCATCAGAGAGATAGCAGGAACATTAGAAGTGGCCAAATCAACAGTTTGGTTCATTCTGAGAAAAAAATAATGCACTGGTGTGCTCTGCAACACAAAAAGGCCTGGACGTCCACCGAAGACAACAGTGGTGAATGATCGTAGAATCCTTTCCATGGTAAAGAAAAACCCCTTCACAACATCCAGCCAAGTGAAGAACACTCTCCAGGAGATAGGCATATCATTATCCAAGTCTACCATAAAGAGAAGACTTCACGAGAGCAAATACAGAGGGTTCACCACAAGGTGCAAACCATTCATAAGCCTCAAGAATAGAAAGACCAGATTAGACGTTGCCAAACAATATCTAAAAAAGCCAGCCCAGTTCTGAAACAGCATTCTTTGGACAGATGAAACTAAGATTAACCTGTACCAGAATGATGGGAAGAAAAAAGTATGGAGAAGGCTTGGAACGACTCATGATCCGAAGCATACCACTTCATCTGTAAAACACAGTGGATGCCGTGTGATGGCATGCGCATGCATGGCTTACAATTGCATTGGGTCACTAGTGTTTATTGATGATGTGACAGAAGACAGAAGCAGCCGGATGAATTCTGAAGTGTATAGGGATATATTGTCTGCTCCGATTCAGCCAAATTCAGCGACGTTGATTGGACAGCGCTTCACTTTACAGGTGGACAATGACCCAAAACATACTGCGAAAGCAACCCAGTAGTTTTTTAAGGCAAAGAAGTGGAATATTCTGCAATGGCCGAGTCAATCACCTGATCTGAACCCGATCAAGCATGCATTTCACTTGATGAAGACAAAACTTAAGGCCGAAAGACCCACGAACAAACAACAACTGAAGACAGCTGCAGTAAAGGCCTGGCAAAGCATCACAAAGGAGGAAACCCAGCATTTGGTGATGTCCATGCGTTCCAGACTTCAAGCCCTCATTGCCTGCAAAGGATTCTCGACAAAGTATTAAAAATGAACATTTTATTTATGATTGTGTTAATTTGTCCAATTACATTTGAGCCCCTGAAATAAGGGGACTGTGTATGAAAATGGTTGCAATTCCTAAACGTTTCATATGATATTTTTGTTCAACCCCTTGAATAAAAGCTGAAAGTCTGCACTAATATTGCATCTCGGTTGTTTCAATTCAAATCCATTGTGGTAGCGTACAGAGCCAAAATTATGAAAATTGTGTCAGTGTCCAATTATTTCCGGACCTAACTGTTTATCCCCACACAAATGTGAAGTATGATACTTGTTAAGTCTTTTAATGCATCCTAATTTACATTACAATACTCTTGTTCTCTGCTCCTCAAAGCTCCCAGTTGCTTCCAGCAACAAAAGATAAGACTGTTAGTCACATAAACTAGCACGCTTTGCCAGTTTCAAAGGAGCTAAGTTAATTGGTACTGTATGTATAAATATGGTATCATCCAACCTCACCAGTGTCACCCATTTGAATATTTTTCTCATTGCAAAGAAGTCTCAATCAATGCAATCTCTATTGGCCTTTAAGGTGATAACGGAGTCTCACGACATTATTTTAATATAATCAAGAACTCCACAAAACCTCCACTTTGCAATCTTAAACACCCCCCTTATTGGTAAGCAACATCGGGCAGGGGAGGAGAGTAGACAGGGGGAAAACTTTGGGCACCCCTGGTTTAGAGGGTAACAGTAATAATTGGAATCGGGTAAAATAACAATAATAATATTATACAATAAAAATAATAATTACAAAATAAATTGTTATATGAATAATGGTTTTAGTACCTATAACTGAATGAAAGCTAATCTTTGCACCGAGAATGTTTTTCAGGAACAAAACGTATCGTACTATTGTAGTAAAAAAAACAGTTTTCTGTGGAATATGTCATCGCTTTCTGGCATCTACAGTAGGCAAATTTGGGAGGATTTATTTATAAAATAAATATCACTGAGGTAATGTAATAAAATATATTTATTGTAAAAGCACTGCTAGCACTACACAGAGAACTAACTCACATCGACTTTGATTTGGAGGGGTATTACCCCTGCATCTCTGCAACATTCTATGATATGTTAGATGATATAAGACGCCACTATAACTAACTGGGAAGACATAACTCATTGCATACACAATGCCACATTGTTCTAACATAATGCTCTTGCAAAGCTGCTGGACTTGTCTTGCACCTGTGGCAGTGTATACCTCAGTACCGTGAGTGCCTCTATCCAAGGATAATATAGGTTTACATACGGTATACCCTCATCACAATGTTTCTGAGACAAGTTGGCTTCAGTAGAAAAACAGGTTCAGAATGACAAATATGTGAAGTACATAGCAGAGTGAAGACATTTTTAATTATAAAGGCACGACCCATTACGACATACAGCATACCCATCTTCAGGTTTAATGAACGTGTGTGAAACACCTGACCAACGGAAGGTTTGATCGTTGGATTGATGGGATACATTTCAATCATCTCAACAAATAAGCAGATGCAAGAAAATAAAGACAAAGAGGAGGAAAGAAGAGCTCGGATAACTGGTATAATAATGTTTGGGGTTAAGAGTCATTTCAAGATCACCACACAGCTGCAGTTTTGGGAGCTTCCAGCTGCAAAATGTATGTTCCTATAAAGGCATCTCTGGCCCCATTTTGCCACTGCTTTGCTATGAGAATACACTGTGATCTCTTAATAACCCCCAAAGTTGAACTGCGCATTGAAAAGAAAGCTGGTCAGATAGACCGAATAGAAAAAGTAGGTGATGTAGAAGTGAAGGTGGAGCTGACAGGAGCATAAATATATATAGCTTGGTTTTTAAACCTACGTTTAGCAGGTACAGGTACATGCTTGGTTGGTCCTGTTACGACTGCTCCGTTTTCAAACACAGGCGGGTTCGTAATATCATTGTCAGGTGGAGGATAGGGCGGGGGAGGGGGAATCACTAACTGAGGCGGACTTCGTGTGATGCCTCTGGGGGGCTTTTGTGGCATCTGCCGTCCATTACCTATGTGAAGATTAATACATAGGTTACTTCACTTGGATGCAAAACTAAAACATATCATTCATAACCTGAAGCAAACCAACCTGAATATTGAAAGTTACTGAGAGGTGAGTGTCAGGAGGGGGTTGCCATCCACCTGCTGGAGGCACTTCTGTGGCATCCTCCAGCAGGCCCCCTCTGACAGGCACCTCTGCAGATCTCCAGCAGGGGGCCCGAGCCCCCTGACTCACCAAACCCGGGAGAGCAGTGCCGGCTATCCCCCGCTATCGGTGGCCCGACATTAACACCTATAGCTGGTTCTGATACCATTTCATGAACCTAAATGATAGTTCTGGTTGTAATTATAAAGGAGATTTTGATGGCTCACAATTCGTTCCTCAAATGTACTGTGCACAATAGATGTGTGAAATCTTTGCACATCGACAGTTTTCCCAAACAGAAAATAAAAAATGATATTTTATGATGAAAAAGTATGATCAACGCCATTCTGTATATAAATGTTCTCTGTCTGGCTGTGTGAAACAACACCTTTAAAGCAGCAATACTATTTTCATTTTCTTTTCTTTTTTTATTTGTATATGTAACGCACATGCCAATGTACAACTCTACAGTCTTACCTAACCTGGCAAACGTTTGGTGCTTCTATTATAAATCTATAAAAATCCTTATTGTGCGCCTAACATAATGGATGGTTCAGACAGTGTATCTCAGTAGCTATAATGTATCCTGATATTAGTAAGCTATCTAATGTTAGTTTAAAGCTCAAACTGCTGGGAATATTTGCAACAAATTATCCCAAAAAGGAAAGTGTTGCAAAAATCTTGCATTGCTTGCGTGGGTGGGCTAAACCTGCTATAGAAATCAAAGGATATTTTAAAACTCATTAAAATATCCTTACAAAGATCTGGGGAGGTGAGCTAGCACCTGCTAGAGAAATCAAAGAATGCTCAGTATATTAAAACTCATTAAAAATGGCGTTAAGAGCAAAGAGCAAAAAATAAAAATTAAAACAGTCACTTATCTAGCACTGTAGAACTGATTCATGAAAAAAAAAATGTTTTTATATATATATAATTTTTGTTTTAATAAATCAGTTCTACAGTGCTAGATAAGTGACTGTTTTTTTTTTTTGCTCTGTGCTCTTAACGCTATTTTTAATGACTTTTAATATACTGAGCATCCTTTGATTTCTCTAGCAGGTGTTAGCTCACCTCCCCAGCAGTGCAAGATCTTTGTAACACTTTCCGGTTTGTGATCATCTGTCACTATTATTCCCAGCAGTTTGAGCTGTAAGCTGCAGCAATAGTCCATGATACCTTAGTAATATCCAGGTACATTCTAGCTGCTGACTGGAAGATTGATTGGAACAGAAAAGTTGCTATTTAGTTTGGCGCACAATGAGGATTTTTATAGATTTATAACAGGAGCACCCAGTGTCGGATTTAAAAATCCGCTGCCCATAGGCACTTACCTTGGTGCTACCCGGGTCGCAGCCAACTCCAGCGCCGCCCTTCAACTTAAGCGCTGCCGCATCAAATAACACTGCAACATCACTTTGCATTGCGTTGCCTTGGCAACGTGAGGACACATGATGTTGCGTTACCATGCACCGCGACGCCATAAGACGTCGCAGCGTCACTGAGGCCCCACATTATCCACCGGCAATCAATGGGGGAAATAGTGGGGCCTCTGTATATGGGGGGGGAAAAAGAGGGATATTTGTCACCCCCAAAATGTTGCCGCCCTAGGCTTGGGCCTAATGGGAAATCCGGCACTCGGAGCACCAACCGATTGCCAGCTTAGGTAAGAATGTAGAATTATACATTGTCACGCGCTTTACATCTACACATAATAAAGGAACACAAGGCAGGATTGTAGTCTTGCTGCGTTAAATAAAAAAAAAAAAAAAAAAAAACAGTCACTATTATCTAATACAGCTCAACCCCGAAATAACGCGAATCCGCTTATAACGCGATGCAAGCATTGCTCCCAATTTTCGTATTTATTTATACTTTGCAACACGATTATTGGTATCTTAAATACTTTATTGTACAATGCATACAATTGCACATTATTTATAAAGCGATCCGCTTATAACGCAATGTGATTCTTTGGATCCCAAGCGCAGCGTTATAAGGGGGTTGAGCTGTACTACAAAATTGTTTTTCTTTTGTTTTGTTTTTTTTAAACATAAGATTTCACGTTTTGCTGCTTTAAGTGGTTGCAAAAATAGCTCACTGCTAAACAGACAACCTCTTGTTCACACCATGTTGAATATAGTTGCAGGAATGTTGGGTGTTTTGAGTTCCAAGAAACAAAATCATTGGGAAATTAAATAGGCATTCACTCTTGGTAGGAAGACTATTGTCCTTATCCCATAGCAGTAACATTTATTATTTAACATGTTGTGCATTGGCCAACCTGGCTAAACACAGTTCTGTTTTTTTTTTCTTTGACCAAACAGAATAAGCAGAGCAATGTATATAATTAGCATTGTATTAAAGAATGCAGGGTGGGTAGAATAATGCAAACCAATAAGGCAACCCAAGCATGGGTTTGTAATTCTGTATCAATTTGTAAAATACAATTGCAAGGCAGTTCAGCTAAGAATAACCATTTTTTTTTTGCACCTGGTTCATTTAACTAAGCCATGGGGCTCTGTGCACATTCTATCAACCACTGGTAAAGAGGGGTCTGTTGCGCAACAGAATGATTGCGTTTAGAGAACTGATGGACTCCCAGAGGGCACGCTCAGTCTCCAATGTCCAGCGGGAAGGGGAAGCGGCGGGGGTCGGAGACCCAGACGGCGCAGTGTCTTTGCATCCGGTGGCTCCAGAGCCTGTGCAGGCCCTGGATCTGGCAACATACAGCGTATCAGACAAAGCAAGATTTGCTGCAGCGTTGATGGCTATGCTACAGGACTTTGAGCCGCAGATGTGGCCTCCTTTGCGATCCCCTCAGAAGTGGCGTTTGGGACAGGAGGCCCTGGTGCAGCGTTATGGGTGGCAGCAGCATGTGGGCGCATAGCATGGCCACTGGGGCGTACCTTGGGGGAGCCGGGCAGATCGTCCAGGAAGGAACTAGTCTTGCGGGGGCAGCAGCGCCGGTCCCCAGCCCGGCCCGGAAACCCTCAGCCTGGATCAAGCAACCACTTTGAGAGCCACTGGTGCCGGGACACTTCATCATTCGCAGGAGGGGGACCAATCGCGGACAGGGCGTTCACAGACGCTTACACATGTCTTGCCAGCGCGTTGGGCACGCATTTAACAAAGGAAGAAAATGAACAAATGTGGGCAGGGGACTATGTGGAGCTCCTATCATTGCTCTCAGACTATAGGGAAGCGCTGGCTCGATCATCTAAGAAAGGGAATGCAAGGATGGATGACGTTGAGAAACGTCTCTTTCCGCACACATTTTCCAATTGGTCTTGCACATTTAGGATCTTAGTGGGAGTGATCGGGCAGAAAGCCCCCGTCTTATGTTCAGCACTGTTTAAATGAACAAAGGAACATAGGGCACAACGGATTTAGCATATCCAAACTCATTTATTGAGCCAACACAATGAGTTTGGATATGCTAAATCCGTTGTGCCCTATGTTCCTTTGTTCATCTATCCAGGACTGATCGCAGGCTTTCGTTCTAACACTGGAGCACCGGTAACTGTATCAATTTTTTTCTATTTTGAGGTGTGCAGCATTTCTCTCAACTGTCTGGACAGCACTGTTTAAATACATGGATATGACTGGGCATGCCCACCAGAGGCACAGCGGTATGGGTTGGGGGATCTACGATGTTAAATTAAGGGAGTAAATGGCGTTGAACATGAAGATGTCATGAGACATGAAGGATGTGAACCTGTGCATCGATTAGGTTGTAGGGGACAAGCCACCCCCCTTTCAGGTGGGATCCAGCGGGGGACGTCAGGCCGGTGGAATGGGCAGGCAAGGAGAGAGTCAGTCAGGGGTTTACTGTGCGTTCAACGACTCGAGGTGCACATACAGCAACTGCCGCTTCAAGCACCGGTGCGCTACCTGCGGGGGACGCATCCCCAAGCAAAATGTTATAAGAGCAGGGGACGCGGGTCCACGGGAGCAGGGCGGAAGGCGCCATTCCCAACAATCATCGATAATTTAGTTACATGGCTGGAAAACAACCCCAATAGGGAAACGGTCCGGCTGCTTCCAGCCGGGTTTACTGAGGAGTTCAGGATCCTGTTTGAGCATCAAGAGCATCAAGGGTCTTTAGGCTGATTCAGTACCTTTCCTACCCGGAAGGTACATGAGTGAACGATGGTATGGATCGTGACTCGTGTTCAGCCAGCTACGCGAACTTCGACTAGGCAGCGGCTCTAGTGGGTAGGATGGGCAAAGGCGCATTGCAGGCGAAGGCAGACATTAAATCCACATTCCGGTTGCTGCCGGTGCACTCTGAGTGCTTTCACCTGTTAGGTTGTATGCTCAACGGTGATACTTCATTGACTTGTGCCTGCCCATGGGCTGCACATTAAGGGGGCACGGGGTCTGCGGTTCAAGGACCGGCTGACCGGCCCCTCCCCCTCCTGTTAAGGAGCAATCTGGCAGGGAGTGGCATTTACCCTATAAGTTATTTGTTATAAATATAAATTCACGGCCTTTTATACCTCCAGATCTGGTCTCTGTCTTTATTTGTACGTTCCATGTGGGTTCGGGGCAAGGAGGAGGGGGGAGATGGGAGCTACCTCACAGCCTCCCTGGTCATATACAGTACAACATACCTCCCGCTGATCCGTGTTTGCATTAAATTCAATGCGGGGACTATCCTTCAAAACTCCTTTGCATGTAATTACCCAGAATCCCTAGCTGCAGTGTAAGCATTTCATACTATCAGATAATGGGGAACATCAGGGTTGCAGACCTGTCTGAGACATGTGAATGTGCTCACAAGTGATATTTTTATTTGTTGCACACTGTACGGTGGAGGGTTTTTGTCACTTTTTTTTTTTTTTACCTACCATAACTTTTAAAATGTGTCTTTGAAATAGTAACTGTCTCCTCAGGACCTAATGTTAATTCTTAAGTTTCACTGCATTTCTAATGTTTATTACATACAGCAATGTTTATAGAGGAATCATATCTTATTTTGCGCAATAACACAAAGTAGCAATTTATGTAGCTGTGTCATTCACTTTGGTTTATAAAGCATGTTCTGGGCACACATCCCAGAAGGCATGATGCAATGTTGTTGCACAGATTGCCACAAAGTGTTATAGAAAAAACTATTGTTTTCATTCACCACACCCCTTTCTTAAACAAAGGCATCAAGATGCATCAGATTATAAATAGTATATATATAACTAGCACAATTATATCATACTACCTGCTCATTGCTGGGGGAAAACCTTTAGTACCCAAAAAAAGCAATATGTAGTTTAGGGTGTTCATTTTGAAAGCCTACACGCAGTAAAACTGAAAGAATTCTAGTAATAAAAAGCAAGAGATTTGTCTAAAAAAAAAAATTCAAGCACTATCAAGTACCGTGATAGCTTTTCAGGATTCTCCAACGCTAAGTGGGCATAGAGGTGCCACTTAAAGCCCCTATTCAAAGTGCTTTTGTGCTTTGGTACTGCCTTGTTTTAAATGCTTATTTTTTGCTTGAGTTCACTTGAATTGACACATAGGCCTGATGTAAAATTGACATTTATGAGTTTATTCTAAAGCCGCCGAAGTGGCTGATCTGGCCATTTTCGGACAAAATTCTTGCATGAAGTCAGTGGAGAATTTCATCTGCTTCATCCCTTAGTAGTAAGTCTCAGATATAAGAGACATTTTCATTTGAAAAATGAACTCCTTCTCAAGATATCAGACAGACTGAATAGGTAGGCCAGCAAGTGTGCAGTTTAAAATCCTCAGTGTGAACTCCTAACTTAAAATGCCGGTGCACAGCTCATAAGAAAGAAAAAGACTGGAACATGGTGGCCAAAGGTATATTTGATATTAAAAAAACATGAAGTGTATTACTGACACACTAACACGTTTAACACACAGGGTGCTTTATCAAAGCGCTCCTAACAAACTAAGAACTGAGTCTCATGTCAAGATGGGATTCTGATTTCAAGTGGGCCTGAAGGAAGATAGAGAATTGAAACACACACACATCAAACATGAGTGTCAAAATAAAGTACAACTAATATAGCAAAATTGACAATCGTAAAAAAAAGAAATAAAAGCAATAAAGCCAACAAGCACTTAGGCCTAGATGAACTAAGCTCTGTGAAAGGTGCAATCCCCATAGTCGGCCAGTTGAATTTCTTAGGAGCCTCTGAATGTGTGTGCGTTTGTCAATGCAGTGTTTTCTTTACCCTTACCCCTCCTAAGTCATCTTTCAAAAAAAAAAAAACAAAAAAAAAAAAAACATAATAATCATACTTATAGGTGTCAGATTTGGGTAAAAATCAATCACCCAGGTGAGACCTCTTAAACAGCTCATTGGAATTAGTTCTCTTTAGTCCTAGGCCTGTTTGCCTTTCAAGCTACTTATTCCCAAATAGGTGTGTCTGGGTGGGTGGAACTCCACAGGCATGATTTCAATAAGTGTTATTTCCGGCACAACTTGCCCCCTCATTCACGGTCTGGATAGGAATAATGCCAAGATTGACATAATGCGACATTAAGCTACAATAACGTGACGTTAAGCCTATGCTAACGAAATGGAGTTTGCCTGTTTGCATATAATTAGCTTGGATGATACCCTGTTAACTCGGGGAACATAGCATCTATTCCTGTTTTTAGGTAACGTTAAAAACCTGAGTTTAGTGTACATAAGCTCTAAACAAAACCTTAACTGTATGACATGAAAGACATGATTCAGTACATTCATTATTAAAATATTTTTTCTGACCATTTACAGGGGTATAGGGACCTAAAGATATGCGAGAGAGAATAATAAAAATAATGAGCGACAGAAATCAGGAGAGCCTGGCAGACCAAAATTATGAGCACATTTAAAAGTACAAGACTGTATTTTTGCTCTTCAATAAGCCACCCAGGCTTCGAAATGTTGCATTGAAATCAGCACTCGGATCGGGTAATGTCTAGAGATGGGTAAATAATTTCCACGGAATTTGAATCCGTCGCAGAGTAGCCAGTTCCTTTCATGCGAGGTTTTCAGCAGATCCGTATCGGCAGATTCGTTTTTGTTGTTTTCGATCACAAAATATCCACCTGACTGATTTCAACTTCTTAGAAATTCATAATCTGATGGGCAGATTACGTACAAGGCCTAATTTACTAGCCTTTCACTCAAATTGTATATATATCCCCTCAAACCCACCTTCCAAATAACATAGAGAGAGACACCTCCGATCAAAAAGGAGCGCACCTGAGGTAACTGGGAGACATGCTAATAAGAAATGCAAAGTATATTTAAATGACTGACATACCACACTTCCTAAAAGGATTTCCAAAATAACTAAATTGAGTGGACAAGTCTAAAGTAGCTTGTGAGGTATTGGTGTCAGGCCCAAAAAGATTAGAACCCACAACCTTTGCTATTCTGGGCAGTAGCTCTAGTGTGTGCTAAACTAGCTCATGGGTAGCATTACTGTCACAGCATACTTGCTCACTGCTACTCACACCTGTAGCCCACTCCCCCTGGGCTTCCATTAGCAGCGGACCCCTTCCACTTCCTGGTGGCCATTACCAGTTCAATGTACCATCTGCACAAAAAGGAGCACACCTGAGATACCTGGGAGATAGCGCCTACGATCTTTTGCCGCCGCTGTTTAGTTACCACTGTTTTTGCCGCTGGGACATTTAGCTGCTGGATGATTTGCCCCAAAGGTAATGTATACTGTAACTCCCTAGCCTTAACGCCTTACCCATTAATGTCTTACGTTAAAACCCCTCATTTTAACCCCCTTGCCCTAACCTTACCCTAAAAATCTTAACCCCTTACTCTAAAACCCCTAAAGTTAACCTCTACTGCTAACCAATTACCTTAGGATCGAAACAGCAGCTGAAGAGCAGTGGTGGCGAGAGCAAAAGGCGCCATTCCGTGGGAAATATGATATTAGCTGGATTAGATACAGGTGTGAGCAGTAGAGCTGAGCTGATTGACTGAGCTGCCACAAAAAAAACTTCGCCCAAGGAATATTACCACCAACCACTAGTGTCCACCCCCAGTCCACAACCGCTATTATCATCACCATTTCCAGTTGCCAACTTGCTAGGCGCATCACTTTAGTGGTGTGTTATTTTTGGTCCATTAAATGGATTACGATGTATTGGGATGGATTTTTAGTGCCCAATCTGTCATTGGATTTTGGTGTGTGGAACGGATTCCGGCAGTTTTGCCTATCTCTAGAAAGGTCAATGAAATTAGCATTTCTTATTTACGGCAGTCTCAAATAAATGTCACTGGATATATGGGTAATTAATCCCACAAAGAAAAAAAATAAAAAACACTGCAGAAAAGTTGAATGACCAAGAGGAAATTATTAACTTGTAGTTATCAAATCAAATAAATGTCCTGGTTTTAAAGGATTGTTTTTTTTACACTATAATTTGACATTTTTAACACTTTTGTATTTCAAGTTTTTCTAAATCATTTTTCTTTACTTGACATATTTTTATGTTAGAATATGTAATGTAGTTCCAGTGCTTGAGATATTGACAGTATGTGAAATTGCCCAGATTTTGTGAATAATCAGAACTTGAATAGAATATTGTAGGCAAAAGACTAGTATATATTCTATGTAGTCTTAAGTATTTGGCCAAAGCCGGGTTAAAATGCTAGTTACAAACTCTCTTCACTTCTTCATGCTTCACTTCAATTCTTAATTCACTCTTTGCATACGCATGCAGATTATTACAATTCTTAACAATCACCATTTTGTGCACACGCTGAGGGTTAGTCATCAAAATCTCCCAATTCTAGAACTGGGGGAAAAAAATAGCACCACTCTGCAAAACTGGCAAACAAATAGGACCAGATTTATCATAGAAAAAATCCCAATGCTTACGATAACATTTTTATCCTTGATAAATCAGGTTTATGTTTTGCCCTAATTTAGTGACCGACTCTTTGTTAATTGTCACTGTTAGATTGACTCCGTTTATTCTCATACAAATGGAATTTAGTAATGGAAGCCACAACATGTCAATCAATAAGTTAGTTACAGTACAGAGTGATACATACAGTATTTAGTGCATACCAGTGCGAGAAACACAATAGTTAGAAATCATTTATTGCAATTCCCAAACTGCTGAGTGAAAATAATGTTTAGAGGTGAAGGAAAGTCTCAGAAAGAACTATTGACTGACTATCTTTTGGTTTCAAATTACATACCTGATGTTAATGAGTGGTTGAAACCTATCCCAGCTTCACATTGCAAAACCAGTATAACTAACCTCACACTGATGAGACCCAAAGGCTTGAAACAACGGTCTGTGAGTAGGCTTACTGGCTATGTACTTCTTTAACCCAGTTTGTGCTAAAAAGCTGTGTAATACGGAAGGCATAAGCTTTTAGGGATCCATATTCAAATGGATTAGAAGCAAAAAGGTGACACACTGTGCTCATCCCTGACAGCAGTGGAAGCAATGTATGGTAAGAGATATTGGTGAAAGACGGGGTTGCAGACCTGTCTGAGACATGTGAATATGCTCACAGGTGGTATTTATATTTGCTGTACCTGAAGTAAAGATAAGGGAAACAAAAAAAAAGCGCAAGGCCCAAAGAGTAGTATAGTTAAGTTTATCCACAATTAAAAACGGTTATAAACACTTAAAACAATGTAGTTGTTACAAGCACTTCGGTACTGAGATAGACCGCAGGAACAGAGGCACGTTGCTCATCTGTTTGTCGGGGTTGTGTGAGTCCTGGCCCTCTTCCTCCTCTCGAACGGCGAACTGTTGCACTTCCGCGTCAGGTGACTCGTGACGCCGGTGTGTGTCGTCGAACGGTGGCTGAACTGCGGGCGGTCTCAAATCCAATCCCCTCTCCAAACACGGCGGTCAGGAGTTTCCTCCGGATCCGGATTGGATTTGAGACCGCCCGCCGTTCAGCCACCGTTCGACGACACACACCGGCGTCACGAGTCACCTGACGCGGAAGTGCAACAGTTCGCCGTTCGAGAGGAGGAAGAGGGCCAGGACTCACACAACCCCGACAAACAGACGAGCAACGTGCCTCTGTTCCTGCGGTCTATCTCAGTACCGAAGTGCTTGTAACAACATTGTTGTAACATTGTTGTAAGTGTTTAAAACCGTTTTTAATTGTGGATAAACTTAACTATACTACTCTTTGGGCCTTGCACTTTTTTCTTTTTTGTTTCCCTTATCTCTAGTTTCTTCTGGTTCCGAGGTTGGTTCCAGACGCAAAGAAGCTGCATACCCATAATTTTTCGTGACTGGACTTTATATATGTGTGAACACAATTTTGGACATTTTTCAAAGTATCAAGTATCTATTAATTTTTTCTTCTAATTGTTCCTTATTATTGAGTAAATCCCATCCTTTATATGCGTAAAATGTATGTATATGATTACTAATTTTGCTAGTAAGAGCGCTGGTGGATACATTGAGGGATAGTGGGGTTAATTCACATCTAGTCCCTCACTGTGTCTAATTCACTCAAAACCATTTCTACTGAAGTAAAGATGTCTTGATCTTATCTGCAGACTTTGACAAATTATTCACTTCAACTATGTATAACTTGAAAGCGCTGATGAAACTGCCATAAAGTAGAAATGCTGTTTTTTTTTTATTCTAGAATCCTATTCAAAATACTGTGGACTGCGTAGGGGCCAAGAGCACTCTACTTTTAATGGGTCAGTGCTGTTTAATGCCATCTTCAAAAGGGTTATGATTTGTTTATGATGTAAGAACAGAAAGTGAAGGCATGGCTATCGACAGGGGGGTAGTGGGGAGAGCAGGGACAAGTGTCCCTCACCAGGTGTCAGAGGGGGGCAGGCCAACCAATCCCAGAAGTCAGGTGCAACTTCTGTAGCCGTCCTGGCCCTACCTCTGTTAAAGCTGTGACTGGAAGCCTCTTTTAAAGATAGACCCCTCATTTCAATAATCTACAGTACTGCCAGAGGGGCCTACAAGTTACAGTGGGGAGCATTGCTTAACTATCCAGCAGTAAAAGAATTAAACGAAAAAGGTGGAAGTTTAGGTAAGTGACTAAATGTAATGGTCATCTTGAAAACTATGTACAACCAGAAGCGTAAACCATTCATCGTGCCACTCAGAATATGGTGGAAGTACTTCTAGTGGGGAATTGAGTAAAAATGTCTTCTGGTTGCCACATATACTCTCGCCAATAATGGGAAATTGCAATAAATAATTCCAGCCGATAATTCAAGGTACAAGTATTGTGCATCTCCATAATGGTTAATACTTACCCGTAGTGCTTTTTCTGTTCTCCTCTTTGTCGTTAATCTTTTCTTTTGGCATTTGGGGAGTTGGCGGTGCCGGGGCTCTCCTTTTCTGTTTCTGCTCCTTATTTTTTGGGGCGGCAGGAAGCTGGGAAAAAAACAAAAAACGAAGATGTTTAGGCTCAGATTTCCACTGAGAAAATGTGACAAACTAGAGGTATTGCCTTAATCAGAACAGCACTATCCAAAAAAGGGGCCTTGTAGCAGCAATATGTGGGGGTTTTTTTAAGCACCTGAAAAACCATGACATTATCTGGCAGTGCGGCTTTCTATTAGTGACCCTAGTGGCCATATGTACTATAAACAAATGTTTTACTTGCCAATCTAACAGATGATGTTGGGACGGAACTGGGAAATTCTGGTGGTTGGAATAACCACGATTCATTTCAGGTACTCAAGAAAAAAAAAATCTATTTGACTGGAGATTGTTGCTTTTTGACCTTAAAGGAGTCTTAAAATTCATGATGTTTTACATTTTTTTTTACACAGGGTTGAAGCAAGGTGTCTCGGGAGCTAAACCCCATTCATTTCAGTTCCGAGCCCCCTCTGCTTCCGGAGATAGCTGGGATTTAAAGTTTAAAGCTCCCATGTCACGCGACCAATAGAAAGCTGAACCTGATTATGTCATGGCTTCCTATTAGCCCGCAGGATGTGGGAGCTTTGAATCTCGCCATTACATAAATCGTGGTAGCCGAGTGGAGCCGCCTCCAGCACCCTTTACTGAGATAAGTATCTCTAGAAGCAAGAGGTCCCCTGAGCTAAAAATGAATGGGGTTCCACTCCGGAGACCCCATGCTTCAATCCAAGGGGAAAAAAATAACGAAGGAAAAACGCTTGGATTGCCACTTTAGTTTTTTTTTATCTGTTTGGAGAACAAATTATCAGACACTCACTAGCTAAATGTGTACCAAAAGAGATTAGTATTTAGGGAACCAGGATAGTCCTTGGAGTGGAAAATAGGGCATTTGAGCACCGGAGGACTTCCTAAAACTAATCCTGTAAAAAAATATGAAATTTACCCTGCCAGTGCTATATTAAATAGATTCCTGATGGAGATGATTATTAAATGATATGAATCAGCATCATTCAAATTCTCCTATTTAACAGCTGCAAATACTGTTCACAAATGTAATATTTGAGAGTACTAGGAGCTGATAAAAAGTTCTCATGTGATCTTTAAGATGAGGCAGTAGAAGAAAAGCATGATGATCACTACCATCAACCGAAAATACGCTTATTTTTGCTCCCACCAAATTATTTCTGGTTTATTATTGCCAATGTTATCACCGCAAGCATGTTTGTGAAGTTTAATATAAACATATATCTCAACTAGAAAATGAACACGGAGCAATATATTGCAGCAGAAAATGTTATCATCAAATTCCCCAAATTTATTGGTACACGTCATCCACCATACTTTCCCCTTTTACATCCTGATCATACTATGAAGTCCTCAAGTTTCTGTCCATTTTGGAGAAATCTAGATGTAAAAACGTTTTGGGGGATCATTACAATTTTGGAACCCCTCAGTCACAGATGTATCCAGAATAACCTTCCACAGAGTCACAAGAAACAAAAATATGTTGCTGTGGATCTGGGGAAGGCTGACAACTGTTTCTCTCCCCACCCCCTCCCAGCGGCTGGGGAATACCAAGGTTGGTGTCCCCCGGAATTTCCCATCTGTGGGGAAAGTTGCATTGGCTGCATCTGTAAGTATGAACCCCTAGTTATCCTCTAACCAACGTCTATGTGCTCTGTAATCTTCATCATTGAGTTCAACTTTGAGGAGGTTTGGGATTATTTACTAAAATCTCCCAGTTGCAAAACTGTGACAACACCAGTGTATAAAAGAAAATCCCACCGAAGTTTTTCCTTGTGCACTGCTTTTGCCTCCACTAGTTATTAACCACCTATGGCGGGTATTTAATAAACTGCAATAGTGCAGACCTTGCGCACTATCACACGAAAACTCCCGTTGAAGTCAATGTGAGATTCCATGTGTTAGTGGCCCCTATTCGTACTATTGCAGTTTAATTAATAACCCCCTGAATCTGCAAAACTAATTAACACAGGCTAAAAATCCCAGATAGGGTGTTACACAAGTAATTTCACTTTATTGCCATTCCAATACATGTTTGGTTAGACTACGGGCCCAGTTCAATATATTGTGAATCTGCTTCCTAGTGCTAGAAACAAGTTCAGCCCCATTCAAATGAATAACACTAAAATCAGATGTGCAGCATATTAAATGATGGCCTAAAATAGGCTGTACTTTTAATTACAAAGGCACCTTGAAAAATATATATGCTATGATCAGGATAGGACTAGTAATAAAGTGAAGAATGACATGAGAGAAGATGGTAAATGTGATTATAACACATCAGTGCAGTCACTTGACATCTGATCACACATGAGGCAAGTTCAGGCCACTGCAGATTCTCTGGATCCCAGACATGCTCTTACTGTAGGAACACAAATCCCTCCCTTAGCTAAGCACAAATGCTCAATGAACACATCCTTATAAATATTGTTTCTATTTTAAGGAAAGCTATATACTGTTGGGAGTTTCAGAACTTGGAATATGTCGTCTACTTTACAGCACATCTATGTTTTTCAGCATTTCACAATAAAACATTCTGCCTGATTTTCTTTTTTATGTAAAACCTTTGGACATTGTTGCCAACACTTTATAAGTTTATGAAAGCGCTCTCCTGGTTTCTAGGATGCGTTTCAGTGCCTGGTTGCGAAGAAAGAGGATCACATGATTTTGGGTCTGTGTATGAAATTCCCAAAGCACAATTTGATGGACATCAAACCGCCTGATTACTTTTAATTGACTCTCAAATGTGAGAAACATATTGGTCAAGTTTGGTACATTTGATGCCATTTGTTACCTAAAGAATGGCATATGGAGTAAACGGACGAGCCCAGGTGCAGATTTTATTTCTGAAACCCCTATTACCCCTATTGCTCCATAGAACTACTCCCCAAATCAAAAGGTGATGCAAAATACTTTGGTACATTGACACAACTGTCTCTCTTAATGCCAATTTTATGCCAAAAAATGATGCATATGAACCTGGACAGTGAACCGGGAAAAACAGCGCAAGAAGGGGAAAGACGGTAAGAAAGAGACAAGGTACAGATACAAAATATGCAGTGAGAAAATGTGGGGATTTTCGCTACTCCCTTGATCTAATACATTGCTGGCTTCTCTACTACTGAATGGGGTTAACATATATTGAGGTATAAATAAAACTATTTTTTGATTGGCGGTTTAGTGCATTTATCTGATCTATTCCTTCTACTAACTTATTTTACTATCCTAAATGAGGCACAAGTGGCAAGTGTTTAAATCCTCTTACACTGAGTTTAGATATCATTGTCACTTATTTACAGTATATGGTTCCATCACAGCTCAGTACAGTATAGCATGAAAAACCCAACAAACAAGGACAGCCAAAAGTTAAGATCTCAGCACCAAGCTTATAATCTTAAAGGAATGAGAAAAAGGAAAGGCAAGCTATAGCAGGTGATAGAGATTGCAATTAAAACATATACTTTATTTCCTGTTTTAAAACAATCTCCATGTTACTGACTCATCATGAGACCGTTCCCTGATGCGAGTTTGCCTGGCGGGACTTCAGGACACACACACAAAAAAAATGAGACTGAAATGTTATCTTAGGAATCTTGTTTCAACCCCAGATGCATGTGACCTTAGACCAATTATCTTACCTCTATCTATTCCATAGTATGTGCCACATAGCAACTGAAATGATCAGCTCATTAGAGCACTGTGCCGTTAGGGTATTGGTATTATAAACTCTGGCAATTATATTTATACATTAGGAAAATGAGTTGGTGGAACAAACCAGCAGTGCTTTTTATTTTATTAGTTCCCTCGTAATTCTCCGTATATTGTTATGAATTTAGATTAAAAAACCCTTCAGAGTTAGACATACAGTACTTTATTTATGCAAGTGTAAAAAGGTCAAATAAATAAGTCATCCGTTTCCATCACTGATAGCTATATATATATGTATGTGTATGTATAGCTCTGAACCTAATGATTTACTTCACTTGATGATTTTCAAGTTTATGGAAGCCCCTGTCATTTTACGACAAGCCTGGTTTTTAAAAGTGTGATCCTTTTACAGTTTATGGTGTGATTAAGAAAGGTTCCCTCTCAGTGACTTGGTTGATATGGGTACTTATTCTATACCAGCTGAAGTGGTCGATCGGGCCGTTTTCGGCTGAAATTCCCCATTAATTCAATGGAGATTTGGGGGCAAAAACGGCCCAATCGGCTGCTATAGAATAAGCCCTTAATCTGGAAGATTGGAAGTCATGTAAATATGTTGAAGAGGGAGTCACCAGTTGAAAACCCTGAGCTATCCCAGTGTGATCTTGGGCAAATTACTTTGGGAAACTGTGACTCGTTGCACTGTGCGCAGGGCGATCTACAGTGACAAAGCTATGCAAAGGTATGAAGGTATTACGGTTGCTGGAATTCATTGGGCTTCACATGCCTATGCCTATCCACAACAACTTGGTGATTCACAGCCTGTGGAAGGCCGGCAGAGACACTTTCAGTAGCTGGCTGCAACCTGATAACATCTAATGTGTGCAGTCAAAACAAAAACTGAAATGAATATGTTTTCACCCTGTCCTTGAAAAACCCCACACTTCAAACTAGACAAGGAGTAGAATTACTTTTAAAGTTGACGATATTGGATTGATGAGGGCGGGGGAGACCTTTATTAATAATAATAAGAGTATCTTACATAGCACCTTTACAGTACGGAAGCAACCCTTTATTTTTCTCTTTCCCATCTTCCTTTTTTGTTCGATCTTTCCCTCATTGTTTCCAAATGTTTATTCTTTCTTTTCCTCTCTCTCTCTAGCTTTTTTCTTCATTCTTTTCTTTCAAACTCTCCTTTTTCCCCCGCTTTCCTTCCTTATTTTTACTTTCCTTCCTTCTCTCCCTTTTTCACTCATTATTTTCTCTCTCTCTCTCTCTTTCATTCTCCCCCCCCCCCTCTTATGTTCATCCTTTCTTTCCTTCTTTCTATGGCTCACATTCACAGAACTTTGTTACGTCATAACGGGGGATTTTCAAAGGTTCCAAAAACCATAGTAAGTACTGTCTTATTGCGAAGACGGCCTGGTGTTAACTTTAATGGCCATTTATGCTAATGATATGCAAAAGAGATGTGGACCACCTCAACACATATCCACAGCAGCCCAATAATGTTAATGTTCAGTGCAAATTTGTTTTCGGTCATAGCTAAACCTGGGTCTCTGCAATATTTTTGGCCTTGTCCAGGGTGCTGAAGTGGCCCACTTTGGCTTCCTATAATGCCTTAACAATATAGAAAGCAAACGTGAATATACTGGATTAGGCAAAAAAGAATAATAATCCAAGACCTATGTATTAACCCCTTCAAAGTTTTAGCCTTCATGGCCACAATAGCTTCTAAGTGGTGAATACATTATATATAAAAAAAAAATGAAGACAGATGCCAGTACAATATATACCTGTCTGGCATCTTCATTAGAATACGGCTAACGTGAGCCAGCGTTACTGGCAACAAACTCCGGGGTATCTTTTCCCGGCGCTAGCTGCCTCAAGCTGTGTTGGCCATATTCACACGAGGGCCCTAACGGCAGATGTTTTTGCATATAATTAGCTCTGTGGATCAGCATTAAGCTGAGGGAAACTAACGTCCATTATCAATTTTGATGATGCTGGACTGTTAGGAGCTCTGACTTAACGACGCTCTGAGGATCAGGTCCTATTTGCATAATTCTATAAAGTTCAATAGCGCAATTTACTTTAACGGGGCTCTCACAGTGGTAGTGCTTGCTTAGTCTCTCTCTCTCTCTCGTTTTCACGGTATTCAGAAAGAATCAGAAGGCATTAGCGCAAGTCACAAACCGTGAGGTAGGAAAACGCTAATACCGTACGGGACAGCAGTGATGGTATCTCAGTCTTTTTCTAAGTTCTCTCCAGAGCGATCTGGCCACAGTCCGTAAGAGCTGCATCTCCCTGCACAGCTCTTACAGGCGATCGTACTGGTTTTATTGAGATTTTAATAACAGAGTATTGTATCAAGGGGTCTCCAGAGCAGAGCTGCATTCATTTCAGGTTCGGGGACTCTTTGCTTCCTGAGTTACAGGTCCCGGTATGGGGTGCCTGTATCTCCTGTGCATTTAAATGTCCCAGTCACAGGACACAGGAGAATTAAACATTCCAGGGGGATACCGGCACACCACCGGGGCCTGTAACTCGTGAAGCAGCAGGTTCCCGTAAAAGAAATCAATGCGGTTCAGCTCAGGAAAACCCCTGCTCCCATACACTAGTATTACAATGTAAATAAAAACAGCTTAATTACCTTAGCGGCTAGCCGCTAAGGCAATGAAGGGGTTAAATCTGAGTACTTGGTTTGTTGGAGGTACAGGGGTTGGGTGAAAGAGGTAGTTTCCCAAGGGTGGGTGGTTAGGCCTGCCGGGAAGGTTGCGGAAGGAGTTAACCCCTTCACTACCATAGCAGTGGGAACCGCTATGGTAATGAAGGGGTTAACCATTCCTGCTACCCACCGGGAGTCCTAACCACCCACCCTATGGCAACTACCCCCTTCACCAAATCCCTCTACCCCAAAAAAACATTAAAATACAACCCTACTACCCACCTCCTCTACCCCTAACGATCCCCTCCAACACAAAGTACAATAATGGGCAAAATTACTATTATCCACATCTGGATAATACCTCATTTGCCCATTCAAAATAAAACTTTATCTAGCCAGCATAAAGTTAATAAAAGTTCTACTTGCCCCTGCCAGGATGAAGGCTGCTCTCACCACCCTCGTCTTCCTCCCAGTCCTCCATGGGCAGCAACATTATAATAAAAAAATAATAATGGCCACTAACCCCTTAATCACCTTAGCAGTTAGTAACCACTATAGTAATTAAGGGGTTAACCCACCTACCCCTGCTACCCAACTGGAATGCCTAACCACCCTCCACGGGGAAACTACCCCCACCCCCGCTACCCATTGATAGTTGGCCAGTGGGAGGGGTTAACCCCTTCATTACCTTAGCGATAGTAACTGCTAAGGTAATGAATGGGGTTATCTCCTCCTGCAACTCTCCCTCAAAGCCTAAATGCCCACCATGAGCCAAATAACACCTTCACCCACACCCGCTACCCCAAAAAACTGGGCACTGGTATTTAATCCTTTCATTACCTTAGTGGTTAGCCGCTAAGATAATGAAGCTATCTGTAAATTTATTTTTATTAAATAGGATTGAAGCAGGGGGTCCAGAAACTCCCGGCTTGAATCCGATGCAGGAAAAATTAAAAATAAAATGTCAAAGTCCTACCGTAAATACCATAACGCCACCCTTGGGGTAGCAAGATGAAATTTTCGAGTAGCTCGGTAGGTGAGAGCCTTGATTTCTCATCGGAGCTACTAGAATAGGGTGATTTTCTAAAAAATGTGAGTTGGAGCTGTTTTTCAGCACCCGCTCTGTGTGTTTGAGCCACAGAGCTACTGCTTGGGAGATGCCCTTTTCGTACGACTTTGGCAGGTCATCAGAACTTTCCGAATAGCAACCTTGCCAAATCATACGGAAGTGCTCAAAAAGCTTGAGTTAGTTATAAAAGCTACTAGAATAGGCCCCTATATTTGTTTCTTTCTCACTTTCTTTTACCTGAACCAGAGGTCTCCAAGAGTCGAATTACCTTGGTCTTTATTTCAAAAATCAACAAGAAGGATCTAACTTGAGTATTTTTTTGCACTAGGGAATCATTTAAAATGATCTAATTTATACTAGTAACCTATATCTACTGTATCTATCTACTGTATATCTATTACATACACACATATACATATATATAGACCTTCATGTGTGGACCAATGCTGGGTTAGGGGCGGGCCTGGTGTTCTATGGCCGTTTCATCGATGACATAATTTGGGATGGAGAGGAGAAAGATTTGTATACGATTCTGTCTGCATTTGACAACAATAATATGGGATTAAAATTTACCTTTGTTATAGATCCTGTGAAAATCAATTTTCTCGATCTATAAACTATTTATCTGCCCGGGTGACCCTAATATTCACACAAAAACACGTTTCAAAGGGGTGGCGGTAAATAGTTTTTTTACATGCCTCTAGCAACCACCATCATAAATGGTTGGATAATATCCCAAGAAGTCAGTTCTTTAGGATCAAATAAATTATACTTAACAAGAGGACTTTGATTGACAGGGGAGTATTCTAGTGGATACATTTGTGGAAAAAGGTTACAGTAGGGTACAGGTTAAGAAGGCTTTTGAGGAGGTCAGATCTGTCAATAGGGCAATGTATTTATTCAATCTAAGAACAAATGCATGAATACTGACATGCATTTATGTGTGGCTGCTAATCAGTTGGGATCTGTTGAGGACAATAGCCCCTGTTTTATTACCAGGTACAACCAGGGAGCATCCTCTATCAGAGGTTTCCTCAAAAAACATTGGGGTATTCTTTTGAGTGACCCAGTGTTGGTTCCCACACTTCCCCTTTGGTACCGGTTACTTATCGACGGGCCAAAAATATTAAGAACTGGCTGGCACCGAGTAGGTTGAGGAATATAGATGATATGGGTGAATGTGAACTTAGAATCGTTCCTCATGGTAATTTCAATTGTGGTAGAGGAAGGTGTCTCACCTGTAAGCACCTTACTGCTAAAGACTCCTTTTCGTCATTTGTCAGTCATTCTAAACGTAAGGTTAGGGGTACTATAAACTGTCATCATACATAATTTATATGATCTCGTGCTCCTGCAGTGCACAATATGTGGGTTGTACTATTCGTGCATTTAGCATTAGATTTCTGGAGCACAGACGAAATGTGATCCATAAATCAGGTACATAATCTATCTCGACATTTTTCCATCAAACATAATAAGGATCCAGGTTCCCTTACCATTATGGGGTTAGAACATATTCCTGTGATACAGAAAAAGAATCCCTATAGATGCACTCACTGATTGTCAGTCAAAATAATACAATTTTATTGATATACATAAACATAAACTGATTATTAAACCTAAAGATAGCGCTACACTCAAACAGCTAAATGGACAAAATTTACCCATATACCTATCACCTGCACACTCTACCCATATTAACCCGCATGAGTTAACTGCCAGTGTGTCCATAGGTACAGGGTTCGTGCAGAAAAGTCACATGTCTGGAAGATTACGTACCATACAGTAGGCCTTGTACAAGCAGATAGATGGCTCCTAATTTTTGAATCATCTACAGCAGGGGTCTATTGTATTGTGGGCTATCTATATTCTCTGGCCCCATATGGCATATAGCTAGCTATTGACTACACAATTTCCATCAGTCAATCTAGCACTATATACCATGTATGGTGTACATGTTAAGTGACTGACACTCCGAGTATATCTTTGACAGTGTCCTCTAAACCAGGTCACTATTATATTGTGTCTGGTGTATGGTCACCTAACATCAAGGTCTGGGAGTAATTTATGGACATTTTGTCCATTCAGCTGTTTGAGTGTAGTGCTATCTTTAGGTTTTAATCAGTTTATGTTTGTGTATATCAATAAAATTTTATTATTTTGACTGACAATCAGTGAGGGCATCTATAGATATTCTTTTTCTGTATCACATTCATGCCCTCACCCTTGATAGCACCACTCCTAGTTTCTTCTCACTTAACTGCTGAGTAGGGTCATCCAACTCTCTCCCCCTCCACCTCCCCCTCAATATTTAGAACATATTCCTACCTTCTTAATTGGAGGGGATTGATTCAAGAAGTTATGCCTCTGGGGAGACTTATTGGATCTATACATTAGGTACTTTGTCTCTAGAAGGATTTAATGAATATCTAGATACCAGTATGATTATTTAGGAATGTTGGTTCCATATTTTCTTGACAGTCCCTCTTTCTAGTTGCTAGGGATTATTGTTCCTTTATTATCTCCTTCCAATTAGAATTATGCAATTTTTCTAAGTGCACCTAATATTTATACACAGTGTTGGATAATACATCAGCTTTTCATCTCCCGTCTGGGAAAATTATCATCATTAGTGTTCATAAACACTAGGTCATTTCTTATTTTTAAAACTATTTAATGCATGTGCCATCATTTGTAGCCAATATAGCTATAATATATTGTTTTCCCCTTTCGTTTCCCCCTCCCTCCTTTCCCTTTTCCAACACCCCATTTCCCCTTTACCCCCCTCCCCTTCCTCACCATTCGTTTCCCATTTTTTGTTACATTCCATTAGTTGTCTATATATATTATTATCAAAACATGTGTTGTAATTCACAAGCGTTCTTGTCCACGCTCCTCTAGGTTTTTAACATATATCTATTATACATATGTGTTTATGTTTCATGTTCTTGCATTGTATTCTTGTGTTTTCTATGTGCCATATTTTACAAGCAACGCACATTTTGATTACGATCCAATTAGGGGTTAACATCTGGTCAATTGATTCCGGAATATAAAGGGACAATTGTGGTCCTGTATAATCCACCCCTGATTAAGTCACACCACATATATGTGATGAAACGCTTAGGGTTTCTTTGTGCTGATGGTCTGTTTGCCAAACTGTAAGCCTGAGTTCTTGGGGCCATAGACATTGTATCACTCATTTCCGGAAGTGGAACTACGTCAGTAGTGGATCCAGCCTCCTTCCATGCTGTAAGGCAGGAGTGCGGGACTGTGTACCGTCTAGCACCAGTTCCTGGGGGAACGTTGATGCTCACCCGGAAGCAGAATTACGCCATTGAGAGCCCCACGAGGACCTGGTACCAGCACAGCAACAGTGGCTTCTAACTCTACCTATGATTTCGGCGACAGACCTTTTCCTGCGTAAGTTCTAGCGACCTTTGTGAGTTGCATTCTTTTACTGTTAATTAATAAACCTACCTTACAGATTCATGCTATGGAGCCTGCGCTTTCTATACACATACACACATACACATATTGCATAAGACACTCAAATAATGTCTAACAATGAAATAATATGAATATTTGGGTGGTTATAAAATAACACTAAAATAACTCATACAAATGATACTAAAAGTGTGTCACATCTGGAATATGAACTGGCAGTGCTGCTGCTGTGTTAGTTACTTGTTATAAAGTTCATTAAATGATAACATTGCTTTAAAGCTGCAGTGTCACCTAGGACAGCAGTCTGTTTTATAGATCACAATTAGGTGTTTGATATATCATTTTAAATCAGAAAATACCAAGTATTTTTAAAATTGATGGAAATTCTGAAAAAGTTTCCTTTATTTTCAAAGACAACAGTGACTTAGAATGGGGTGGGAGGCAATTGCCAACCTGGTTTGCTCCTCCCCTGTGATAAGGGCAGTAAAACAGCGATCGGCACATAGATAAAGGCAGTAAAACCTACCCTGAACTTTAGGTTACAAAGTTTACAAACATTGATAATATCTTAATACCGTACAGAACTGCACCGCTAAGTACTGAAAACAGTGTAGTTATTTAGTGGGTCTGTTAATCTGTAGTGATTATTTAAGTAAGTGCAGTCTTTGATTTACTTTCCTATTAGGTATCCTATTTATGAATTTACAGTAATGACATTGCTGCCATTAGAACAGTATATGATGAAAGTTGTCAGTAAGAACAATAAAGCCTTTATAATTAATTGACATCTTGAAGATTGAGACATGCAGTGCCAGCAATGATCAAACACACAACACTGCAGCACATAATTCACAATCACTAGTATCTCTGCAGTCAAAAAATGATATATCCATCTGTAATGTTATAAAGAGTCAGGGTCCAGAAACTATCATACAGGCATACCCCAGTTTAAGGACACTCACTTTAAGTACACTCGCGAGTAAGTACATATCGCCCAATAGGCAAACGGCAGCTCACGCATACGCCTGTCAGCACGTCCTGAAAAGCAATACCGGCTCCCTACCTGTACCGAAGCTGTGCGCAAGCGGGGAGACTATAGAGCCTGTTACAAATGCGTTATTTACATCAGTTATGCACGTATATGACGATTGCAGTACAGTACATGCATTGATAAGTGGGGAAAAGGTCATGCTTCACTTTAAGTACATTTTCACTTTACATACATGCTCCGGTCCCATTGCGTACGTTAATGCGGGGTATGCCTGTATGTGCTGAACTATCATACAGTGCTATACTGTAATTATAAAGCGCTTTGAGTCCCAAAAAAAAGCGCTACCTGAAATAAAGTTATTATTAAAAGACAAAAAGCACCAATGCTACATTCAATATGACAAATGATATAGTTAAATACTTATCTATCTTCTCAAGTAATGGTCATTCAGTCAAATTCTTTGGCCAAAGTATTTTTAAATACCTTGGCATGGTTACAGGTTCAAACCTGTAACCATGCCAATGTATACAATTTTTACAGGTCCTAACACTATCTGTAACCATTCTCTTTACCTCCCTGATGGAGGAAGAAGTCTTAATAGACCGGCCAATCACAGGTGCATCACAAGACTTGCTATTTAAATGTGGACTGGGCGAGCTTAAATACGGGTCCTGAAATACTGTACTGTACATGTAAAATACGCACAATCCATCTGAACAGTCTTCAGTCATTGTTAAATCGAGATATGGGGAAAACTACTGTTACTTCTTGATGTACAGTAATTGATGTACACATCTTGGCTGTTACTTAAAAAAAAAAACACAGGCATGTGAAACACATTAGCTTGGCCTGGCTAAATTCCTCGGAGATGTATTACTTCCTCGCTCAAGAAATGGGACTGAGACTCTTTATAAATGGCACACTACCTCACACCCACTGGAGACGTCTGATTGCAAGGTAAACGTTTCACAATGAAGTGTGTAGAGAGAGAGAACGATATAAATTTGTTAGTTTAAAGAACCAGTCTTGCAGCACCTGTCCTAAAGTATTGAAAAGCATGTACTGTCGCGGCCGAGTTTATTCTTACCTTTGCCCGGTCTCGGCCGCGACAGTAACCGGGCGCGCGCCGAGGTGTCCCGGGCGCGCCGGAGCCTCGGTGGATCGGTCCTCCAATCAGGGCTTCCCCCTCCCCTCTCCGGGTCCGCCGGGTCCCTCGGAGCCCCCCACCGCATCCCCCACATTAGGAGCAACCCAGGGCTCCCTCGGGGAGCCCTGGGCACGCGCCGTGCGCGCACGCTCCCAATGAAGCGTGACCGCGCATCGATGATGCGCGGCACGCCGAGGGAAAGCAACAAGCAAGCCGGGACACCTCCCGGCTTGCGGTACTAGCCAGGTAAGAATAAAGTGAGCCGCCAGTGTAAGTGAGAGCTCTCAACCATTGTGCGCCATTGTACCAACTGCGTCAGACACAGTAAGGATAGGTAAAGAAATCAGGAACATAAATAATTCTCCCGTGCAAAGTAGTGCACACGAAAGAGAAACTCAGGAGTAGGGATAAGCGAATATATATATATTCGCTTATCAGGAATTCCACAGCACACTCAGTAGAAAAAGGATAATTTGATAGCACTAAATCATCAGGCGATCAAACATACAGTCCTGTCTCAAGCTCGTACAAGAACCGTATGGTCTGAAACGTGTGTGTGTGTGTGTGTGTGTGTGTATGTGTATACTGCACCGACACACTTTATTCGAGCAAATACCCGGTATGTACCTGGCAGATACCTGGAATGCGCCGCTCCTCACCTCTGACAAGCCCCGTTGCGTTTGCCTTCCCAGCCTGGGTTCACGCCTGGCTGACGGGCGGCTGATCTGTTAAATGATAATGATTAGGATTTAATAGGCTGCAATGCTTCGCGTGTCTACCAGATGGCATAAATTCATGAATTGTAATGCAGTATATATATATATATATATACTGTGCAGTATTGCAGCCAGCGGGAATAAAATGCTTCAATCCCTGCCTGCAAAATACCTCAATGCACTCGGGCAGAAAACAGTCACAAACCTCAATACACCCGGGTATACCCGAATTCGTGGGACTAGCCGAGCTCGAATAAAGTGTGTCGCCAGTGTATATATATATATATATATATATATATATATATATATATATATATATATATATATATATATATATATATACACACATACACACACACACACACACTGATAAGCGAATATATATATATATATATATATATACAGTGGTTGACAAATCACCAAAAAATCTACTCGCCACACAAAAAAATCTACTCGCCACCTAGTACCAAACGTGTGCTGCTTGGGCCAATATTTACTCGCCCGGGGGTTAAATCCACTCGCCCGGGGCGAGCAAATGTATAGGTTTGTCGAACACTGTATATATATATTGTGACAGAAACCAGGGGATGGTAATAAATTCCGTATATAGGGCTCCCAGGATACTAAACAGTTTCTATCCTGTTTGGCCTGGGAGTGCAGCCTTATAATATATACACTCCATCCCACAGTTTGGCAAGCGCTGGAACTGAGGGATGAGAGATCCAGACCAGAGTTTGTCTGCTGCCTGATTTCTGTCACCTGTCATGCTAATTAGGAATCAGGTATGAAAGACTGTTTTCCTGTTTGCTCTGGTCTCTCCACAAGAGCCAGGAGGCTGGAAGGCTGCTGAACTACAGAGGGGAGAAGCCTCTTCCCCAAACAGGTTCAATCTTTCTGTTCATTTGTATAAGACTGCAAAAGTACCTTGTTTTGTTGTTGGGAGTGGAAAAGCCACTTCCAACCCTGAGTCAGGGATATCTAAGTTAAGTTATCGCTCAGGTGAGCAGCTTTTGTTTTGATCTGTTTTCTGTTGTATGCACTGTGGCAGTCTCAGTGCCTGGGACTGAATAAACCAGGCATAGCCTGTTTAAAGGAACAGTACGTGACGCCTCATCATTTAACCTACCCTAAAAGACCGTGTTCTAAACAGTCCCGGACAAACGACGGAGCCCCAGAGTAAGCCGTTTGTCACATATGGTGGAGAATGCGGGCAGCACACTAAAAGGTCTGCGGGTTAAAGAACTTGGAAAAAAAAAAAAGTTTTTTTTTTCTCATCCTCTGCAAACAAGATGGAAGACGTGGTGAGTGCGCTGGTACGCAATGTCGCTGTCCAGAAAGACACGAATGAAGCCCAGCAAAAGATTAATGCAGCCCTGCAACAGGCGAATGAAACCCAGCAACAGCTGTTAATAGCCCAGCAAGAGACTAATGCAAACCAGCAACGGCTGTCAATAAACCAGCAAGAGACTAATGCAAACCAGCAACAGGCGAATGCAAACCAGCAAGAGACAAACCGCTTGCTGAGAGAGGAGCAACAACGGTTCGCCCAGGGCTTACAGCAGGAACTCGAGATCCTAAGGGGGACTATCAGTAACCTTCCACTGGCAGAGGCAGCCCCAGTCCCGAAAATGACCAGGGCAAGCCACTACCTTCAGAAGATGGGACCCTCGGATGATGTGGAAGCCTATCTTCTCACGTTTGAACGCACGGCACAGAGAGAGGGATGGCCAGAAGCTGAGTGGGCTGGTCTAATCGCACCCTTCCTAAGCGGCGAACCCCAGAAGGCTTACTTTGATCTAGAGCCAGCCGAAGCTAACGTCTATGCAAAATTGAAGTTCGAGATCCTCGCCCGCCTCGGCGTAACCACGGCTGTTCGCGCCCAAAGGTTTCACGCATGGTCCTTCACGATGGATAAAGCCACCCGAAGCCAGATGTATGACCTCATCCACCTCGCCCGGAAGTGGCTACAACCCGAGATCAACTCAGCCAGCCACATCGTGGAACGGTTGGTCATGGACCAGTTCTTGAGAAAACTTCCCTCTGCCTTACGCCGTTGGGTCAGTCGGAGTGACCCCCACAATGCGGATGAGCTTGTGGCCCTCGTAGAAAGGTACAATGCAGCAGAAGAGAACCCGCAACCCACAGTCGTGGAGCAACCCCACTACCCAAGGTTCCAGGACTCTTCCAGAGACGGTAAAAGGGTACCGGGGTTAAGGGGCACTGAAGAGCGGCGACCACCTTCACGCAGCACCAGCAACAGTGGTTCGCACACTAAGGGCAATAGCCAACATGGGGAGCCGGGAAAAGGCTCTAAGTGGGACACAGACTATGTACCTAAATGTGTAAATTGTCATGAGAGGGGCCACACAGCAAAAATCTGCCCACTAAATGATGAGCCCATGCAATGCAACAGCGTGGAACCTTATGCGCTGTTGTCCCAATGTATGGGCCCTAGCCCAGAGGACCCCTTGAATAACCATTTGTGGGCATTTGTAAAGGTTAATGGTAGGAGGGTTCGGGCACTTCTTGACTCTGGGAGCATGGTCACACTAGTGTCCGAATACCTCTTGCCCATTAAGAAGAAACAGGTAAACAGTTCACAAAGAGTGGCAATTTGTTGTATACATGGGGATAATCATGAATATTCCACTGTTGATGTTTTTTTTGAAACAGAGTTTGGTTCTTTAGATTTCAAGGTGGGTATTGTACCCAAACTGGCACATGATGTGTTAATAGGGACCGACTTTCCCCATTTTCTAAAAATGTGGTCCCCCGCTCAGAATAGCGCCCAGAGTTCAATAGCGGACCATAACGAAGTATTAGAAGAAACAAATCCTTTCCCTTTTTCAGAAATGGAGGTTGACGAGGGCCCAAATAAGAAGGGGGAAAAGGAGGAGTGCTGTAAAATTCCCTTCCCCATCACTACTTTGGTAGGGAATACCCCAAATCAAGATGTTGATCAGACACTTACCACCCCAGAACCGGATAAGACCCTCGCTGACCTAGAGGTCAGTCCTGGGAGTTTTAAGAAGGCCCAGTGGGAGGACCCCACATTAGCGGTAGCAAGGGGAAATATACGGGACCAGAATAGTACTCCTGGCCAACCAGATAGGTCACTTGATTACCCCTACTTCGAGGCTGAGAACGACCTAGTATATCGGGTTGATAAAAGGAAATCAGTTACAACTAAACACTTGTTGGTACCACGGACATTCCGTAACGTAGTATTACACCTCGCACATAGTCATCCATTGGGGGGACACCTAGGGGTGGAAAAGACAAAAGAAAAGGTTCTCCGAAGCTTCTATTGGCCTGGGGTTCTGGCAGAAATTACGAATTATTGTTCCTCATGCCCAGAATGTCAGATCACCGCTCCGTTCAAGGCGTACCGCAGCCCATTGGTACCCCTTCCCATAATAGAGGTACCATTTGACCGGATTGCTATGGATCTAGTAGGACCCTTAATAAAGTCTGCTAGGGGACATCAGCATATATTGGTAATATTGGATTATGCCACCCGATATCCGGAGGCAGTTCCCCTACGTAGCACCTCTGCTAAAAACATAGCAAAAGAGTTAGTAGTTCTGTTTTCCCGGGTCGGAATTCCTAAAGAGATTCTATCTGACCAGGGAACACCGTTTATGTCCCAAGTAACAAAAGAGCTATGTAAACTCCTAAAAATCAAGCATCTCAGAACCTCAGTCTATCATCCACAAACAGATGGTTTAGTGGAAAGGTTCAATAAAACCTTAAAGAGCATGTTACGGCGGGCGGTTGATAAAGATGGGAAAAACTGGGATTGTTTGTTACCGTACCTGTTATTTGCCATTAGGGAAGTTCCCCAATCATCCACAGGCTTCTCCCCGTTTGAACTATTGTATGGCCGACACCCAAGGGGCTTATTGGATATAGCCAAAGAGACTTGGGAACATGAGGTTACCCCTTACAGAAGTGTAATAGAGCATGTTGCCCAGATGCAGGACCGCATTGCTGCAGTCCTACCCATAGTGAGGGAACACATGGAGAAAGCTCAAGAAGCACAGAGGAATACGTATAATAAGGGTGCTAGGGTCAGAATTTTTTTTCCAGGTGATAGGGTACTAGTTCTGGTTCCCACCGTGGAGAGTAAATTCCTTGCTAAATGGCATGGGCCATATGAGGTCTTGGAAAGAGTGGGAGAAGTAAATTATAAGGTAAGACAGCCAGGTAGGAGGAAACCTGAGCAAATTTACCATATAAACCTACTCAAGCCCTGGAAGGATAGAGAAGTCTTGTTAACCCTAGTACCCCCAGGTCCGTCAGAGAATCAAGAAACTGACCCAGAGGTTAGCATAGCTGAAACCCTGTCTGTTCATCAGAAACGAGAGGTTCAGAATTTAGTGAGAAGAAACAAAGAAATCTTCTCTATACAGCCAGGTAGAACTAGCGTAATTGAACATGACCTAGTCTCTGAACCGGGGGTCCGAGTTAACCTTAAACCGTACCGAATCCCGGAGGCCAAAAGAAAGGCTATAAGTTTAGAGGTTAAAAAAATGCTAAAACTAGGTGTAATTGAGGAATCCCAAAGTGGGTGGAACAGCCCTATAGTCTTAGTCCCAAAGCCAGATGGTACAACAAGGTTTTGTAATGACTACCGGAAACTAAACGCGGTGTCAAAATTTGATACTTATCCTATGCCCAGGGTAGATGAACTTGTAGAGAGACTGGGCAAAGCCCGATATCTCACAACCCTAGACCTAACAAAAGGGTACTGGCAGGTTCCCCTCACAGAAAGGGCAAAAGAAAAGACAGCCTTCTCAACCCCAGACGGCCTCTTTCAGTATAAGGTGTTGCCTTTTGGCTTACATGGAGCTCCCGCCACATTCCAAAGAATGATGGATAAAATTTTAAAACCACATGCTCGGTATGCTGCCGCCTACCTGGATGATGTGGTAATCCATAGTGAGGATTGGCAATCCCACCTTCCAAAGGTCCAAGCTGTGCTTGACGCAGTCCGGTCTGCTGGACTAACTGCTAACCCCGCTAAATGCACTATTGGTCTGGAGGAGGCCAAGTATCTAGGATATTCTATTGGCAGAGGTTTACTCAAACCCCAAACACTCAAAGTGGAGGCGATTCAAAATTGGCCAAGGCCAGTTACAAAAAAACAAGTAAGGACCTTTTTGGGGTTAATTGGGTACTATAGAAGGTTTATTCCCAATTTTGCAACTAAGGCAACCCCACTAACTGACCTCACAAAAGCAAGAGGACCGCTAATGGTAAAGTGGTCCCCCGAAACCGAACAAGCCTTTAGAAGCCTGAAAGAAGCTCTCTGTGCCCAACCAGTGTTGGTCACACCTGACTTCTCCAAAGAGTTCGTAGTCCAAACCGACGCATCTGAGGTAGGGCTGGGGGCGGTACTCTCCCAGGAGTCTCAAGGTGAGGAGCACCCCATCCTTTATTTAAGTAGGAAACTAAATCCCCAGGAGAAAAATTACTCCATAGTAGAGAAAGAGTGTCTCGCAATAAAGTGGGCTGTAGAGACACTCAAATACTACCTGTTGGGGAGAAAATTCCGGTTGGTCACAGATCATGCACCCCTTACCTGGATGTGTCAAAACAGGGAAAAGAATGCTAGAGTGACCAGGTGGTTCCTAAGCCTACAACCCTTTAAATTTTCTGTGGAACACAGGTCAGGGCACAAACATGGCAATGCTGACGGGTTGTCAAGGATGCACTCCCTAATATCCATGGTCGCTCATCCCTCGAGGTCTGAGCTGGGGGGGAGGATATGTGACAGAAACCAGGGGATGGTAATAAATTCCGTATATAGGGCTCCCAGGATACTAAACAGTTTCTATCCTGTTTGGCCTGGGAGTGCAGCCTTATAATATATACACACCATCCCACAGTTTGGCAAGCGCTGGAACTGAGGGATGAGAGATCCAGACCAGAGTTTGTCTGCTGCCTGATTTCTGTCACCTGTCATGCTAATTAGGAATCAGGTATGAAAGACTGTTTTCCTGTTTGCTCTGGTCTCTCCACAAGAGCCAGGAGGCTGGAAGGCTGCTGAACTACAGAGGGGAGAAGCCTCTTCCCCAAACAGGTTCAATCTTTCTGTTCATTTGTATAAGACTGCAAAAGTACCTTGTTTTGTTGTTGGGAGTGGAAAAGCCACTTCCAACCCTGAGTCAGGGATATCTAAGTTAAGTTATCGCTCAGGTGAGCAGCTTTTGTTTTGATCTGTTTTCTGTTGTATGCACTGTGGCAGTCTCAGTGCCTGGGACTGAATAAACCAGGCATAGCCTGTTTAAAGGAACAGTACGTGACGCCTCATCATTTAACCTACCCTAAAAGACCGTGTTCTAAACAGTCCCGGACAAACGACGGAGCCTCAGAGTAAGCCGTTTGTCACAATATATACAAACAAACATGTAGTAACCAGGGACATCCTGATAACAGAAGACAGCACACCGCAGTAATAATCCAAAAAAAGTGTAATGTGAACACAGGGCCGCCAACGTTTCGGTCCTCGTAGAGGGACCTTCCTCAGGGCTGTGCACAAGTGACTGATCCAAGCACCCATATATACCCCTAACACCATGTGTAAAATCACCTGAATCCAATGTTAAAAACCAATTTGCAGTCCTAGGTACAGCCTACTTCACATTAAAACCAATAGGAAACAATGATACCGACCTGCACCAATAAGGTCAGAGCATCTTGGACCTGCTGTCAATGGTAATCGCAATATGTGTATACTGCACTGGCGTCTGTGCTGGACAACCCGATCGCGTGCATAGCAACCCGTAGGGAGCGCGCATCAGCTGGAGCACTGTGTCGCATGCGCAATTATGACAGCTAGCGTACTAAAACCCGTGCCCGAATCCTCTCTCTGTAAAGAGACGCGCATGCGCTTCTGCGCATAGCAACTAACAACCCGACGGCGTCCGTGGCAACAAGGGAAGGTGTGCGCACGCAGCCTTTCCTGATCGCAGTGCCAAATACATGCAGTAGATTGTAAAGTAAATAGCCATAGCGCCCCTACTGGCGCAACATTTGACAACACAAATGCGTATCTGACAACCTATATAGGGCGTGCATCAGCCACAGCACTGTGGCTGTTAGTATGCACATATAAATGTAATGAACATGTATGTGTGGCCCATATCCCTGATGTACTAACCTATATGCAAATAGCAATACTGCCGAGCAGATGCTGGAATTAAAGATCTGTATGTATCAGCAAGAAAGCCAAGATGATATCGCACATTATAAGTATCCTGACACCAAGTGATGAAAACATAGAAACATCACAGAGTATATAAATGTATAAGAACACTAGAGGAAGCCTGACCTAGGACACCACGTAATAAAAAAACACCAAAGTGCAAATACAGTATCTGAACAGCATAAAATATACACAGGAAGGGAACATGGAAAGAATGACAATGCAATAAAGAATATTACAAAAAAATAGAATATTACAGAAAGCAACCCAGCTTCAAATCCTCATTTAGTCCGAGTGGTGACATAGTCCTGAGTTCATAAATCAATCTAGCCTCCTGCTGCAGAAGTAATTTGTTCCTATCTCCACCTCGTGGCGGTGGCTGTATTTGGAGGATAGGCATACAGCGCATAGTGGCCAGGGAATGCCTCATTTGTTTAAAGTGTCTAGCAACCGGTAAATACTTAAGCTCACTGTTGTCATCAGTGCTATTCAGTGCCTTTCTGATGTGGAGCGATGAATCGCGATCCTTTCTTTTAACATGCGTGAGGTTTTTCCCACATAGTGGAGACCGCAAGGGCATTTTATCATGTACTAGCTGAGAGACCCGGCGTTGCCCGGGCGTGGAAGGGCAGGGGGCATGGAGTAGAAGGGAGGGGCATGGAGTGGAAGGGGGGGAGGGGCATGGAGTGGAAGGGAGGGAGGGGCATGGAGTGGAAGGGGGGGAGGGGCATGGAGTGGAAGGGGGGGAGGGGCATGGAGTGGAAGGGGGGGAGGGGCATGGAGTGGAAGGGGGGGAGGGGCATGGAGTGGAAGGGGGGAGGGGCGTGGAAGGGCGGGGGGGGAGGGGCGTGGAAGGGCGGGGGGGGGGGCCAAGGGGCGTGGAAGGGCGGGGAGGGCAAAGGGCAGGGGGGCAAAGGGCAGGGGGGCAAAGGGCAGGGAGGGGCAGGGGGGCAAAGGGCAGGGGGGCAAAGGGCAGGGAGGGGCAGGGGGCAAAGGGCAGGGAGGGACAGGGGGCAAAGGGCAGGGAGGGTCAGTTGGGCAAAGGGCAGGGAGGGGCAGGGGGGCAAAGGGCAGGGGGGGCAAAGGGCAGGGAGGGGCGGGGGGCAAAGGGCAGGGAGGGGCAAAGGGCAGGAGGCAGGGAGGGGCGGGGGGCAAAGGGCAGGGAGGCAGGGAGGGGCAGGGGGGCAAAGGGCAGGAGGGGAAAAGGGCAGGGGGGGCAAAGGGCAGGGGGAGTCAGGGACGCATTAAATAACCCATTCCCCTGCGTTTACTCACCTTGCACATGGCCGCGCTCCTCCTCGTCCGAGTACCGGCCGCCCTCCTCCTCAACCTCGGGCTCCTCAGCAGAGAGGCTGAGACGCTCCAGTGAGGAGGTGGTGTGCCTTTCGCGGGGAGAGGCGGAGACAGCGGATGAGCGCCCTCGGGGACGGGGAGCGGCCTGTGTGAGGGGAGAGCCGCACAGTGCAGCATGCTCTGTGTGTGGGGGGTGGGGGGTGGGGGGTGAGCGGGTGGGGGGTGAGGGAGAGCGCCGGGGAGCCAGGTCATTGGCCTGAGGCGGAGTGACGGGCCAAAGCTCCAATGCGATTGCCGTTAGGGACAGAGGACACGCAGACAGGCATACAGTGCTTTCAGAAATATATAGTAGATATATACACACACCCACATATATATACACATATTCCTGTATACCCACATATACATATCTATATACATACCCATAAATACCCACATATAAATACACATATATACACATACATATACCTACCTACAAACACACATCCACATATATAAATACCCACATCTACTTTACTGCTAACACATGAATCCACACCTCTATCCCCTACATAAATCCCTATATAGATTTACCAATATCTACCCAGTGCACCCCTCCTCGCACCTAAGTGCAAACATTCCCAACGACCCCCCGTAATCGAAAGGTGTGGGAAGGGAGAGCGCGGGAGCAGCCTCCTCTCCAGCCGCATGGCTGGACCGCCGCTATGCGCCTTTAACTCCACCGTGAAAGGAGCGCAAGCGCCGCATGCCCCTTGGCTGCGGGAAACCCCGTGGGTACCGGGAGGGGGACCTGACCGTGTCCCGTAGGTCACTTGTGTGCCTCTCGTGCGGGCCGCACACGATGGCAACCAGTCCCACACCTACCCGGCACTGCCTGTGCGGGTCGCGTGCTTCCACCGGACCCCCCCACGCACACAAACCCCTCTGCCCTGAGACCACTAATCCCGCCGGGCATCCGCCGTGGCCCCAAAGGGGTCGGGAGAAGGAAGGCCCCCCCCGGGGGAGAAGCTGTACTTACGTGGCCTCGGGTCCAGGAGAGTGTGGGGAGAGCAATTAGCTGGCGGGTGGCAAAGAGGACTTGCCCCCGCCAGCTTGGCATTAAAAAGGAGGGGGGGGAGGAAAAAGCACGGGAAACCGGGAGACCCGGGGAGAGGAGGAGGTGCGCGCGGGTCCCGATGAGCGCGGTGTGTGTGTGTGTGTGTGTGTGGAGAGGTGTGCGGGGCGAGCGGGCCAAGGGACCAATGAGATTTCCCCTAGGGACAGAGGCCATGCAGACAGGCATACAGTGCTTTCACAAATATAGTATAAGATACAACAAAGCGCGATTCACAGTTAAGGAAATGTTTGATTCTGATTTGAGCCCCACTTTGAGGATGTGAGTAACTGGAACCCGTCTGCATAAAACTGCAATTAGTGCATCCATGGCACCGATATGACCCAGGTTTTCTACTGAGCCCTGAGGAAAGTCCCTCTACGAGAACCGAAACGTTGGCGGCCCTGTGTTTACAATACACATTTTTTTGGAGAACTATTGTGGTGTGCTGTCTTCTGTCATCAGGATTTCCCTGGTTACTACATGTTTATACTTTCACTATGGGACAAGCATCTGCCTTCTTAGTAACATGAGTGCAAATCTCCATATCAATGACTATATATATATATATATATATATATATACATACACACATACATACACACACACACACATACATATGTGTTTGTGTGTGTATATATATATACACACACACACACATATATATATGTATACAGTATGTATATATATCCCCTCAAACCTCCTTCAAAATATCATATCGCGAAACACCTGTGCTCAAAAAGGAGCACACCTTACGCTGCGTCTAGGGTGCCTTCTCCCGTGCTGAGGCGCACGGAGGCTGAGGGAAAGCGGGTGCCTTCCCTGGCCTTGGTCCGCGCACCGTCCGGGGGTGTGTCGGGGGGCGGGCCAGCGACGTCACGGAGCTGGTTCGCCCTCATTGGGTGAACCGCTCACGTAACCGGCCCTGCGCTCCGACGAGCGCCAAATCTAAAATTTGTATAAGACCTACGCTTCCGCACGCTTGCGGAAGCGTAGACGAGACCCTACTAAAGCCGCTCTCATTGCAGCACGGGTCAGAACCTAAGCGCTGATCATGCCCGAGGCCTAAGATATGCTACAGGATATGCAAAGTATATTTAAATGACTGCAGCACCTCACTATCTCCCCCCCCCCCTCAAAGTGGATTTAATATAAAATTCGATGGCGGATTAGGATGTATCTTTTTTTTTTTGTGTGCGATAGCCTTCGAATTTCCATGTTCAGATAGAATTTTGATAAACAAAATCAGCGGAAAATTCGTGGATCTGATTTTGCCAATCTCACATACTTTAGGTTGCCGAAGCGTAGTTCAATGTGTGAAATATCCCGATGCCGTTTGAAATTGCAGAGGTCTGAAATCAGTCAGCAAAACAATAACCATACTAATGTCAAAAGTTACTAAACCCAAGGTGCACTAATGTTTAGCTCTATTGCAGCAACAAATTAGGGAAAGTGTGCGTGTGTGCGTGTGTGCGTGTGTGCGTGTGTGCGTGTGTGCGATATATACACACACATCAATTTAAAAAAAAGAAAATCATGCAATTCAACTATTCAAATCTGGTTAACCATATCTTATATCTTGAATGAATTTTATTTAACATAATGCAAAAGACGTGAAATAAATAATCATTAATCTTTTTACATATTCCTTGCAAAAAATCACCAAGGGGTCAAGACAGTGAAGGTTGAAGAGGAAGGGAAGTGTTTGCAATCATGGTGGTGAGAAAGTCAAATTTACCTTGTTGCTTAAGCATCATTAAATAATATTTTATCTCTTCACTGACAGAGAATTATGTATGACACTTTTAGGAGTTAAGTGCAATCATATTAAAATGTACATGTAAGGGCCCGCCAGGGTCGGGACCGCGCACCTCGCGGAGCAAACCCACCACAGCCTGCAATCAGGCGCCTCACCGAGCTTCCCACCCCCGTCTCCTCCTGCAGCTCCATGAATCCCGGCCGCCGGACTTACCCCGCACACAGGCGCCGCACAGCTTGGGAGATGATCGCCTCGGGTCCCGCCTCCTCTCTCTGGTCCTGTGCTGACGGCGTCGTGCGTGCACAGCGCACAAACAGCGCGCACACGTAGCCAAGCGCAGTCTGGCCTCTCTGGGACACATCACATCTCTTGCGGACTCCTCCCCCAGCTACCACTCAACCACTCATTGCTGACGTTCTTCCCCGCTGGTCTCCTATTGGCCCCTTGGTAGATGGCTGAGCATAATACTTTTTCAGTGCAAAGTGTTCACTGAATCCCTGCCTCTCTGCCTTGTTACCTTGTCCTGTGATTTCCTCTAGCTCCTCTCTGACCTTTGACTTTTTACCCAGACTCCGACTCTCTCCGCTCCTGACCACGACTAGTACTTACACGATCCGCAACTCTCCAACCACGGCAAGTACCCACGGCGATCCGCACCTCTTCAACCCCGACCATGGCAAGTACTGTACCTACGATGTTCCGCACCTCTCTAACCCAGACTCAGCTTAACGACTACGACTCTGCACTCCGGACACGCTCACGTGGCTGGAGGTCGGTTTTATCCAATCCCCACCTCGGCCTCGCCTGTTTTTGGTGAGCACTACGTTACAGTATATTTATCTATGACCTGCATTAAACCAAGTAAATATATTTGACAGGAAAGAAGGTACAGTAGGTGGCAGTATGAATAGATATATTCTTTAAGATATATATAGTGTCCAGGAGGTTCATAGGTGTAACTCCATATTTTACTGCAGTAGTATTAAGTGTTGTTTTATATACTGTCATATATTTTCCCTAACAACAACAAGATAAACAATGCTTTATTTAAAGAGTTTGGCTGTCCAACTGGTCTTCTGGTATAAGAAGAGTGATGAAGGGAAGTCTTTAACGATTTTCCTATTCACTTGCTTCCTTTATCCTTTGTCAGTGATTGTTACTGATACTTAGGAAACCACAAAACATGTTCTCCAAACTTATTTCCCTATGTCATAATGAGTAATTTGTCTTCCGAGATAAAACTAATGTGAAGTTGACCCTAAATACCATTTCTGAGTGCGATATTTTCTACTTCTGTGTGGCTCAGGTCACCAGTTTTCTTGCACGTGACTCTCAGATGTCAAACTTTATAAATCTAGGAGGTCAAACAAAACTCGCAAAAGCCAAGGGAACATTATGTTTATTTTATGCAATTGTATACCTCAAAACAATAGAAGCTGTAAAACATGTGTTATGGCTCGCTGCTTCTTTTATGAAAAACAAATCCCTAACAATATTTCTTCAAGTGAATTTCACTTCTGCTTCTCACTAGTTAAATCCCTAGACTGAATAGTATTGTTTATTTGCTAATTTACAACAAAAGAAGGAAACTCGCAAGTGTATATTTTCCATACGTCCTCAAAACCTACTTTACTCCCTGTCAAACCATAAAATGATTCAGCTCAAAACAAGAATGTAAGGACGCCGCGTCTCCTAGCTCTCTCAGCGTCCCGTCTCGGCTCTCTGCTGCTCTCTCCCGCCAGTAAGGCACACAGGATCCGGCCCCACATCTCCTCTTCCTTCCTCCGCCCGGCTGCACGCGCATCCCCTGCAGGGTGTGCACGCCGCCGGGGCAGACTCCTACACGCGTTGGTGCCTGCCTGCCGCATCTTCACAGCTGCTCCACCATCACATCCCCCCTGGGTGTCGCGCGCACGCACGCTTGCGTGTATGGCCACCCCTGTGGTGTCAAATTACCTACAGTCTCTCACACCAGTCCCGCATCCAGACTCAGCCTACCAGCGCTCTACCTATGTCTGACCTCACTGCTGGTAGTTCCCATTGGCTCCTCTCCGTATATAGTGCAATCAGCCCTAGGCTGATTACTGAGCATAGTCAGTCTTTGGTTGTGCTTGCTACAAGCCACTTCGCAGTCTGTTCCTGTCTCCTTGTTATAGATCCTGCTCTGTATCCGGACTCCTGACTTCTGGCACCCTTGAACCTTGGCTCGCTTATCGGACTTCTACCTTCTCCTCTCCTTGACCCCGGCATTGGACTTCGACTACTCTTGACCTCTCCAACCCTGATCCCAGCAAGTACCTCTACGATCTGACACTCTCATACCCTGACCCAGGCTATCCACACTACTCTGCTTACTGGACCCACCCACGCGGCTGTAGGGCGGTGGTTTACCTGTATCCCCACCTTGGCCTCGCGGTCCAGTCCGGTTTGTGGTGAGCACCCGTGACATTCCCGTGACAAAGAATTATGGGTCACATCTTCCTTTCTTTTCAATGACGACAAGGATATTACCAAGGCCACTAATCTGTTTTATTGCATTGCTTGTACAGCAAAGCTTTGGTTAAGAATCTGAAGAATAAGAAAACATTTGGTAGGTCCTTTTTAGACTCCTCAGTTCGAGCTTGGTTACCAATATCCCATTGTGAGACAGTCCCACTGAGGTTATGGTGGGTACAAGAGTGACACAAACCCCTCCAGTTTATAAACGATAAACTCATGGGTGCATTTACAAGACATCTACAGGTCTCTTAAATGTGCTTGACCCCACCACATAGTGTTTAAAATGCAGCTGAGGATTCTGGGCATACTGTTCTACGTTATGCTTCTTCTTCTGAACTTCTTTAACCCAGGCTTTGCGATTCAGTCAAATGCGAAAAGCTTTAAGAAGATATCCATGTTTAGAAGAGATATGAAGCAAAAATCCACGCTCGAGTGATAGGAAGCAAAACATTTACCTACTGTAGGAATTACAATAAAATGGCAACTGGGGTAAAATAAAAAAGGTATGATGTTATCACCTCCATGTTGACATTCATTTTCAATAAAAAAATGACACACAATTATGTAAATACCTCGGGGACCTTCTTAGATACTGTAAATATATTGGAGTTCTCAATGGTAGGTTCCCACAATAGTTGGGGAGATTGCTTTTTTTTTTTTTTTTTCTTATTCTGCTCAATTTTTTTTCTATGCCCAATTACGAAAAATAGTATTGCAAAGCATATAATACACACTGATTTTGTTATGGGATAATTGGTTGAAGGAGCGGCTCAGTGAGTAAACACACTATCTCTGAAAACAATGACATTGAGTTTGAAGCACAGGAGCCTGGTGTCAGCTCCTTGTAACCTTGGGCAAGTCGCTTTATCACCAAAAACATAGATGGTAAACTCATCTGGGCAGGGACTGTGTCTGTAAAAATCATTTGTACAATGCTGCTTATCGCACACTATCCTGTAATTGTGAAGCGCTTTGAGTTCAATTGGGAGAAAAGTGCTAAATTAAATAAAACAAGTTATATTTAAGAACTCATCCCAAACTAAGATGATATAGCTAAAATGTAAAATGTGCTGTGATCAGTGCCAAGCTTCCCTTTATTTTAAGTAGTAATCCTGGCTACTCCGTTTTTTTCAATGTACTTTTTATACAACATTGAAAATAGGGGTTCCTCTGATGCTAAAACCATATTATTTTGAGCTCAATGGACCCCATTTCGGCTCCCTATTGGACGGCCGTTGAAATGTCCAAGGAGACCAACATTAACAAAACTGGTAAGTATCTCAGGAGAGAGGGTTCCCTGGAACCAACAATAACACAGTTCAGCTCTGAAAGACCTTCTAGTCCCAAAGCGGAAACACATAATATATATTAGAATGATATTTTAGGCAGGATTGCTCCGCCACTGATGACAAAAAAGAAGGGAAGGAGCCCCCCTCTTCCATTCCACTTAGTGGCAGATAACGTTATGCGCTGCACAGGAGCAAGAACGCGATCCCCTGGAAAGCTGAGAAGTGTCTTTAGGACGGAGCGTTTACAGTACGTCATGGGACCCCTGGAGTCCATAGGGCGCCCAAAGGTTTATTAAATGCTTTCACCACTATTTCTTACAGTACATTTAGAAATACTAGATAACTTCATAATGAAATATGTGGTCACAGTTTAAAAGCAATTAGTTCAGAAAATGGTCTAAGGAGTCTACCAATTATAGTATTTTCACAGTACACTTTATGAAATAGAGGCTTTACCTTGAAACACTGATATTTTGGGTTATAAATAATGCTCATTCTACAGTGAATAGGTGTAAAAAAAAAATCACATTCTTTGTGCGTTTAGGAGTGAGGTTGTCTCTGTTCCCTTACATTGCATTAGCACTCAGATGATGTTATTGTATATTCAGTTGCACAATCCAGTTTAACAATGATCAGATGTACAGTAAAGTGTGACACTGAGTGCCCCTTTAAATCCACTGGGTCACCCTAGAAAGTGAGTGCTCGAGTTGGGAAACACTGCAATATAGCCAACCTACCTTCATGAGATGATGAACTGTCCTAGACAAAGCTCCACTCTATAAAAATGCTACGGTGAACCATAAAAAACTAATATTATAGTTGCACTATATACTGTATATATATATATATATATATATATATACTGTATATATATATATATATATATATATATATATATATATATATATTTATATATATTTAACATAGCATACCTAAATAAGGTAATGCTGCAGTCATTCACAGTTGTGGTGATTTCAGATGAGTTACAGTATACGTATAGTATGTATATATGTCAATATTGTCCTGAAATGTAGAATTGCTAGAAGATTTCATAATCGCACGCAGTAAGTACTGCATTTCATTTGGCTCAAAATGGGAAAATAAAGGAAACTTCTACCAGAAAAATACTTTTGCACTGTCAACACTGAACTGTGGGTTTAATGACAATAAAGATGCACTTTTAAAACGTAATCAATTTTCTTGCTCAGCACAGCTGAATTATTAATTATGACAACTGGGCAAATAATATCCTTGATGAAGATGTTACATTCTGAACATTTTGTTACATAGCTATATGGCAGGACATGTGGATCAAGTCTTAAAATAGCTGCTCAGTGCAAAAAATATGTCCCATGACTAATGGGATACATGATGTCTGCTATTTGAAGAGTTCACCTTGATACCGAAATAAGAATGTCCCAAATAACATGAGAAATCATTAGGCACATACTAAAGAATGGATTAAAAATGTGTATACTGTAGCTACTTACAGTATGGTTAACTATAGCATCTGGCATATGATGCTAGCAAAACCATAAATGCAGATCACATAGAAAATAAGAGTTTGCCAGACACACAAGATTATACATCATACATATTTATCATACAGTATACTGTAGTGTTTTGTTGCATGAAGGAACTTCCTACAAGGAGTTAATTCCAGCTGTCTTATACAACTTGATTATTAATCAATCACATTTATTTAATCTAGGAGTGCCTGACAAACTGAAATCTTTTAGCAAAGTCAACTAGATACTATAATTAAATGTGCATATATTATTTCACAAACTGAAAATGTGGGGTCAATTAGGCCCAGATTTACTTCACAGTGCTAAGCCAAAGCACATATTAACTTCAGCCAGAGAAATTTAGTAAATCTGGACATTAGTCTTGCATACTAAAAAAAAAAAAGGCTTTGCCCTGGCCAAAGGTTTCAAGGCCACCTGCAGGCTATCCTGCATTAAAAATATCAAGGTCAATCTCCGACAGGTGTACACTATCCTGCCGAAATCCCTTCCAACGCTATATGTCAAAAGACAACGCCTCCTACTCCTGTCACAAATGCAGAGATAGCCCTCTTCATACTTCTTCATACTTCTCACCTTCTTCATACTTCTCTTCACAGTTTCCCAAGAGTTAGAACACCTTCAATATTTCCTAGGTATCACCTATGCCAAAACCGTGTTAGGACACATGACCAAAAGCTGAGACAATGAAAACCCCTTAAACCTTGAATAAGCTCCACAGTCCTAATTGCACATCATCAGTCTTTGACATATGATTGCAGTTGTTTCGCCGTGACCAATGACCGTCGGCATTTAGCTGCTGCTCATCTCGCCACCAGGACACTCAGCAACCATCCGCTTCGCCTCTAAGTCACTAACCTTACCCTAAAAATCTTCTAATGTTAACCCTATCCTAAAAACCTTAACCCTTTACCCTAACCACTAAAACCCCTAAAGCTAACCCCCTACCCCAAGAACTAATGTTAACCCCTACCCTAACCACTTAAACCCCTAAAGTTAACCCCGTACCCTAAAAATGAAACGAAAACCCTATCCTACACCTTACCTTCTCATCAAAGCGGCTGTGAAGGGTCCCCTTGTGCCTAAACGTTGGCGGGGAGTTGGTCACGGTGGGACAGCTGCAACCAAATGTCCCATTCCGCTAGACCATTGCCCTCTAAATATACCGACAAAATATCAGGCAGAACACCCTGCCTCCTCTTTACCAAGCAATTGTATCCAATTTATCCCCAACACCTCTTCAGGACAAAACAGCCTTCTTGATCCGTAATGTCAGTTGAGTACTATGCGGACTGATAGCTGCTCATCTTGCCACCAAATAAACGATGGTATGCCCCTATTGTACTTCCTTTCAGTCAATCAATAAATTTAAGGGGAAACTCAAGTAATTAAATTCAAAATGTGATAGCAGTGTAGCGAGATCCCACAATGATCCAGTCTGTCGAACGCTTGGCTCAATAGACATATAAGTGTTTATATTTCTTTTACTGTAGTTTACGTTTATTTTCCTCACAGTCTGCTTTATTCATGTGGCTGTTTTACACTTTGATCACTTATCCAGTTCATGCATCTTTGCATTTTAATTAGTGTGGTATGTCTGTGTATATGCTCTATACACCTCATTTAAAATCAATTTTATTTTACATATTGTCTGTTCATGATATTTCTCCTTTTGTGTGTTGGGAACTTCTTTATCTAATTAACTCCTATGCTCTCCTATACTCTGCCAATGTTGCATACGATAACAACCCTACCAGTAAGAATATTATACCATCCTCCCCAGGCTACATAGATGCTTCGAGCACACACAGCCATTCCTCGATGCGTTTGGTGCAATTTTCCTAAAAAGCTCTCACTTGAAAAAAGGGAGAACCTGCGATCACATTATGTATACTCCTAGCACGTGCCTAGCTATATACTAACTGTTCTCTCCAAACGTTTTAGCACTAGTACCCTCTGTAATCTAATCACTAGAAGGTACTTAGCCGATAACTTATTCACTGCCAGAAACCATGCAAGCGTGATCGCACCAAAATGTAATTCTCAGAGAGAGACACACATTCTTCTTGACAAGAGTCCCAAGTGCTATATACAGTACCTCTCCAAACACACTTTCATGTGAAAATTGTGTACAAAACTTTAAGTTCGCCCATCTTTACTCACAACCTCTTTCCAAAATAGCCCCATAAACAGATTCCGGATAAAACCACTCTCCTTCCATTCTGCCGTACACTAAGCAGCACAACACTGCCCACTAATTGAGCCCCAAAGCCAGTCATCCATAATGCATCTGTAAACAGGCACAGATCATGGTTGGATACTGACTACTGCTGCCAAATGGTCCTTCCATTGCAGCCTTCTAGAAACTGCTCCCAAACCTGCAAATTTTCTGACGTCCTTCCATATTCTCCCAAAGTAATTAAATATTTGAGGCCCCACGGTGATAGCTGTCAAGTGCTTAGAAGAAACCCAGCCCATAAGCCAACCCATACTTGGGCTTTTTGTCTCCCATCTGCTTGGGGGCACACCAAAGGATCTAGCCATCTTCCAGAATGTAGCTATAGTCGCTCACACTAACGCGAGCCTTCTTTTCCCACAAACAAAATATCGTCAAAATAATTAATGACTCCACATTCTTCTTAACCACCAGCTCCAAAAAAGTACTTAGCACCTCTAAATAGGCAGAAGATGATGTCTGCACCAGACCATTAGCTCTCATGCCCTCTTTGCCATGATCGCCACAGCAACACCACGTGGCTGCGATACCACATCGCTCTAGTTTCTCAGGGCTTAACCACTGCTGAGGACTCGTCGTCCGCTACCTCCCTGCACCTACCAACACCTCCAGTCCCTGTCTGCTCCCTGGTTCTGCCAACACTTTCATTGACCCCTTCTGGCTAAGAGTTCCCACCAAATATCTATCTGCCATGCTCTGCCCCTCATCCTAAGGCTCTTGGCCATAGGAATGTCAGACCTAACCCCCTGCAAAACTGACTGAGCAGAAACACGCTTTCTCACACCCTCGGCCATAGAACTTTCCCTTGCACCTGCTCTCAATAAGGGGGAAAGTCAAGACAACCCACACCAGCACTTGCTTGCCAGTGACTTTTCAGCCACTCCTCTTCTTTTCTATATATTAGAGAAGGAGCGGCTCAGTGAGTAAAGACACTGACTGGCACTGAGTTAGAAGCAGGAACCTGGTTCAATTCCCGCCGTCGGCTCCTTGTGACCTTGGGCAAGTCACTTTATCTCCCTGTGCCTCAGGCACCAAAAACATAGATTGTAAGCTCCACGGGGCAGGGACTGTGTCTGCAAAATGTCTCTGTAAAGCGCTACGTAAAACTAGCAGCACTATACAAGAACATGCTTTTATTATTATTAAACTTTTAACTTTTGTAATGCTATCTGACATAGTGTGTACCGTTTATATGGAATTCTTTAGTATGTAATCATTTATTGCTTTTTTTTTTAGTTTTTATCTCTTTTTTCAAGGATTAAAGAGAATTAAAAAATAAATGCAAATATGGAGACTATTTTTTTTGTTTGTAATTTGCTCCTGCATCTTTGTCAAATATGTTGTGAAAAATATTGCACCTATAAACTGATTTTTATAGAGTTTTGTCACCAAGGTTGCAAGGATTGTTTTCTCCCTCAACCTAAGACTAGGAATAAAGGGTAAAGTTAATTTCCTCTGCTGTTACATATGTTCTCATTCCAAACACTCTTGCTAGAATGTCAAGGTCACTGGCAGTTAAAAATTAATAAAACCTTAATCTTCATCAAACACTTCAACTAGTTTAACTGGATGTGTCAGGTAGGAAGTTACCCATAAACAAGACAGCGTTGTTAAATTACTAAAATAGCTGAGATTTCCTATCCCTGCTCGGTCTCATTATTTCCCTGCTACATCCACTTGAGGAAGTCAGTCTGTGTAACGTCCTTTCCCATCCTTCAAACTTTTTAGTCTACAAAAGGTCGTCAATATTTGTTTTGACAACTCCACTTGCTTCCTCTGGTGCTTCCAAGACCATAAATGTGACCCATTTGTTCACATGGTTGCCAATGTAACCTCTTCTGTGCAATGCATTATAGGAGAAGTCTAGTGGCAACGTCTCTGATTTTCAAGTGGTTTCAATTTCACTGTTACTTTTGACTTTCAGGTAGTCAATATCTTCCAAGTACCCAAAAAATTAATTTTAAGCTCTATTCAAACATTCTATGCAAAAGTCAATATTAATACAATTATAATTGGAAAGCACCATATTGATTTCAGGAAAAAATCATTTAAGAGTGGTACAAAATTGTTTTTACTTTACCTTTTGCTTTAGAATGGCAGACTGTGATATCTTTTGACTGATCAACAAGAACATTCTTTATGGGGCAGATGTAATAGTGGATGACATGTTTTAAAAATCTCACATCTCTTCTCGTATACTTGATGAGACCTGTGAGTATTTAAAACCTCTGCATGCTATATATATATAGCATTCATTTTTATTCACACTGATACACATACACACTCTTTCTTCACTTACTTTCAGTAACCTTTTGACACCTCTAGCCATAAAACACATCCACACCGGGGGAAGGAACAGCACAGATAACATTCCAAGAGACACTGTTTTTAAGTATACCTTTTGCTTCATTCATTGTAACATCGCCGGAAGAAGAGATCAGTGTATCTCGAAAGCTCGCACAAATAAAAGCATTTCGTTAGCCACAGAACGATATCATCTATTTATTTTTTGATTATATATATATATATATATATATATATATA